>NW_022610929.1:0-60711 GCF_000309985.2 Brassica rapa
AACTTTCAATCTAAGAATTATTCAGTCAACTTTGTTGTCTTGTCTCTAGCTCTCTGTTCAGCTCTAGAACATTGATCTCACTTAAAGGAAGGAATTCCTGTGAATCCCATCTTAGACAATACAAGGTGATTTGTGTCTTTGAGTAGCAAACCATCCTTGGCGCCAACCCATAGGCTCAGGGAGACGTCCACAGTTCAAAGGAGAGCTAGTAGCCTCTTAGAACATCCTCTATCCATCCACCTTCAAGTGATCCAGAGTTTAAGCCATACCCAGGCTGCACCAAGTGGTATCAGAGCCACTTGAAGGTTAGGGTTTGCAATTTGACTACTCAGATCATTCATTCCATCAAACACTTCTCTTATCTTTCTATCTGTTGTAAGCCAGCTGAGCCAACCCTGCAAATCAAAAAAAAAAAAAAGAAAAGAAAAGAGATCTCTGATCCAAATCAAAAAAAAATATATAGCTGAAGAGTAATCCAGCTAGCTGAGGAGAAATCCAGCTCAGGGTGGTAAAGTCAGCTGGTGCCTAAATCTCTTAATACTTCCTATCTGATTCATTGGGGTTTTAGTTCTAGATCTTAAGTGTAGAACTTTGTTTTTCAACTGAACTTGTGGGAAGAGCTGAGACTTGGCGATTTGAAAACTTGAGTGAGAGAGAGATATAATTTTGTTCCTGGCTTTGTGTTTTCTCTAACTATTTCAGGAACAATGAGTGAAGAGAGGCGAGATGGAAAGCAACCTGAGAGTTCAGGAGAACCGGCTGTCCAGCAAATCAACCTCAACCAAGTTCAATTTGAGGCTATGATAGCTGAGATAACCAGAAGAATGCAAAACACTTACAACCGTGTTCAACAAGCTAATGAAACTTTACCTGGTGATAATGCAGGGCAAGAGAGGACGCGGTTGCTGCTGGAGTTCAGAGAGCACGCATTGGACCTATAAGAGGGCAACGAGTTGAGCTTAGGGGTCGTGGGATTTATGGAGAACATTATCAAGAAGATTCAGCTGATGAAAGTGATGATGGATCTCAGGCTAGTCATCATGGTAGAAATCACAACCGCAGGCGACCAGCTACTGATAACCTAGGCAATCTCAAGCTTAGAATCCCTCCATTCCATGGGAAGAATGATCCTGATGCTTACTTAGAGTGGGAGAAGAAGATTGAACTGGTTTTCAATTGCCAACAGTTCACTGAGGAGAGGAAAGTGAGACTAGCAGCTACTGAATTCTGTGGTTATGCTATTAGCTGGTGGGATCAGATTGCTACTACCAGGAGACGCAATGGAGAGCCTCAGGTAGCTTCATGGTTTGAGATGAAAACTGTGATGAAGAAGAGATTTGTTCCTAATCACTATGGAAGAGATCTACACCAGAAGTTGAGAAGGCTTTCTCAAGGATCAAAGAGTGTAGAGGACTATCACCAGGAGATGGAAACACTCATGTTGAAAGCTGACTAGAAGAAGAAGTAGAAGCTACTATGGCTAGATTCCAAGGAGGTCTTAACAGAGATATACAAGATAGGTTGGAGCTACAAGAGTATGAGGACATGGATGAACTGCTACATAAGGCTATTTTGATTGAGCAGCAGAACAAGAGGAAGAGCTCTACCCGGTCTTCATACACCCCTGCCTCAAAACCGGCCTACTCCAAGGAAGATAAGCCAGGGATAAGTCCAAAGAAGGGTCTTCTTCAGTGGAGAACAAGAGAGATGACAAGGGTAAAGGAGTAGCCACACCTACTAAGACCAGGAACATTAAGTGTTTCAAGTGTCATGGCTTTGGTCACTATGCTAATGAGTGCACCAACAAGAAGGTGATGACTATCTTAGCCGACGGGGAGGTGATATCTGAAGAGGAGGACGCCGGCCAAGAGTCTGATGAGGAAGGCGTGGAGTACCCTGTCCGTGGAGAGCTATTAGTCACCAGGAGACTTCTCAATGCTCAACCTAAACCCAAAGAAGATGAGCAAAGGGAAAACTTGTTTCACACCAGATGCTTGATTCAAGAAAAGGTTTGTAGCTTGATCATTGATGGAGGAAGTTGTACTAATGTAGCAAGTGCTGAGTTGGTGGAGAAGTTGGGTCTTCAAGTGTTCAAGCATCCTAAGCCATATCTGTTGCAATGGATCAATGATGAGGGAGGATTAAAGATCACCAAGCAAGTGAAGGTATTGCTATCAGTGGGAAAGTACCAGGATGAGATCACTTGTGATGTAGCACCCCTGGAAGCTAGTCACATCCTTCTTGGACGTCCATGGCAGTATGATAAGAGATCAGTACATGATGGCTTTACCAACAGATACACTTTTATCCATAAGGAGAAACAAGTTACCCTGGCGCCAATGACCCCTCAGGAGGTACACCAGGATCAGATGCATCTCAAAATGAAGAGAGGAGAGTCCAAGGCCGCCAGCAAATCCTTGCTTCTTGAAGAGACCAGCCAGGTAAGTAAACTCAACCTCTTTGCTACTGCTAAAGATATCAAAACTGCTGTGATTGAACAATCAAATTTGATACTAGTAGTTTACAAAGAATTGTTGAGCTCTACTACTAACCCTGCTCCTGAGACTCCAGAGGAGATTGAGTGTCTTTTGCAGGAGTATAGAGATGTGTTCCCAGAGGACAATCCCATAGGTCTGCCGCCTATTAGGGGAATAGAGCACCAGATTGACTTTGTACCAGGAGCTACTTTACCAAACCGTCCAGCATACAGGACCAACCCTGTGGAGACTAAGGAGCTTCAGAAACAAGTCAATGAGCTAATGGAGAAGGGACATATCAGGGAGAGTATGAGTCCTTGTGCTGTACCTGTCCTCTTGGTGCCAAAAAAAGATGGAAGCTGGAGGATGTGTGTGGACTGCAGAGCCATCAACAACATAACAGTTAAGTACAGACATCCTATTCCTCGCTTAGATGATATGCTAGATGAGTTACATGGTTCATGTGTCTTTTCTAAAATTGATTTAAAGAGTGGTTACCACCAGATTAGAATGAAAGAAGGAGATGAGTGGAAAACTGCCTTTAAAACTAAGCTAGGATTGTATGAATGGCTTGTGATGCCTTTTGGGCTTACTAATGCACCTAGTACCTTCATGAGATTAATGAATCATGTCTTGAGAGCTTTGATAGGACGATTTGTAGTTGTTTACTTTGATGATATCCTGATTTACAGCAAGACTATGAAAGAACATGTTAATCACTTGAAGCAAGTTCTAGATGTGCTTAGAAAAGAAAATCTGTATGCTAACTATAAGAAGTGCTCTTTTGGCACAGATAACCTTGTCTTTTTAGGTTTTGTTGTGACTTCACAGGGCATACAGGTTGATGAGGAAAAGGTGAAGGCTATCAGGGAGTGGCCGATTCCTAAATCTATTGGAGAGGTCAGAAGTTTTCATGGACTTGCTGGCTTCTACCGGAGGTTTGTGAGAGATTTCAGTACAGTTGCAGCACCCCTGACTGAAGTAGTCAAGAAGAGTGTAGGTTTCACTTGGGGACCAGCACAAGAAGAGGCATTTCAAATGCTAAAAGAGAAGTTAACAAGTGCTCCCTTACTTGCACTTCCTGACTTTTCTAAGACTTTTGAAATTGAATGTGATGCATCTGGTATTGGAATTGGAGCTGTGTTGATGCAGGATAAGAAACCCATAGCTTATTTCAGTGAGAAGCTAGGAGGCGCCACCTTAAACTATCCTACCTATGACAAGGAGCTGTATGCCTTGGTGAGAGCTTTACAAGTGTGGCAACATTACTTGTGGCCTAAGGAGTTTGTGATCCATACAGATCATGAATCCCTTAAACATCTCAAAGGGCAACAGAAGCTGAACAAGAGACACGCCAGGTGGGTGGAGTTCATTGAGACCTTTCCTTATGTCATTCACTACAAGAAAGGTAAGGAGAACGTAGTGGCTGATGCACTCTCCAGAAGGTATACTCTTTTATCTTCAATGGAAACTAAACTCTTAGGATTTGAACACATCAAATCTTGCTATGCTAATGATCCTGAGTTTAAAGATGTGTTTAGAGAATCTGAGAAACATGCTAGTGGAAAATTCTATCAAGTAAAAGGATTTCTTTTCTATGATAACCGCCTGTGTGTTCCTAGTGGTTCTTTGAGAGAATTGTATGTTAGGGAAGCTCACGCAGGAGGGCTGATGGGACACTTTGGGGTCGCCAAAACACTCTCCACCTTGCAGGAGCACTTCTACTGGCCGAGTATGAAGAAAGAAGTGGAGCGTGTGTGCTCAAGGTGTGTCGTGTGCAAGCAAGCCAAGTCTAAGGTCCAACCAACAGGTTTGTATACACCTCTCCCTATTCCTACTGCACCATGGATTGATATCTCTATGGACTTTGTCTTAGGATTGCCTAGAACTAGGAAAGGAAGAGATAGCATCTTTGTGGTTGTTGATAGATTTTCTAAGATGGCTCACTTCATACCTTGTCATAAAACTGATGATGCATCTTTGGTAGCTGATCTATTCTTTAGAGAAGTTGTTAGATTGCATGGTATGCCTAGGACTATAGTTTCTGATAGAGATACTAAGTTCCTTAGCTATTTCTGGAAAACTCTGTGGGGAAAGTTGGGAACTAAGCTATTGTTTTCAACTACTTGTCATCCCCAAACTGATGGTCAAACTGAATCAGTCAATAGGACATTGTCTACTCTTTTGCGTGCCATCATTAAGAGTAACATTAGGACATGGGAGGATTGTTTACCACATGTAGAGTTTGCATATAACAGAGCAGTGCATTCAGCTACTAAACTCTCTCCTTTTCAAGTTGTTTATGGGTTTAACCCATTGTCTCCTCTTGATTTATTTGCTTTACCTTTAAAAGAACAAACTAACCTTGATGGCAAGCAAAAGGCCGAGTTTGTTTTGTCTTTGCATGAACAGGTCAGGAAGAACATTGAGGAGAGGACCAAGATGTATGAGAGGCAGAAGAACAAGGGGCGCAAGGAGCTAGTACTTGAACCGGGTGATCTTGTGTGGATTCACATGAGAAAAGAGAGGTTTCCTGTTGAGAGGAAATCAAAGTTGCTGCCAAGGAAAGATGGACCTTTCAAAGTGCTGAAGAGAATCAACAACAATGCCTACCAGATTGATCTTGAAGGGAAATACACAATCAGTTCTACTTTCAATGTTTCTGACTTGGATCCTTTTATTGCAGATGATTTGGATTTGAGGTCAAATCCTTTTAAAGGAGGAGGGGATGGTGTAGCCATGAGTAGAGACATTGGAGAGCTGAGTGAGTCTGATGAGGGAGAGCCAGACTTGAGAAGAGAAGAGCCAGACTTGAGCAGAGAAGAACCAGAGCCAGACTTGAGCAGAGAAGAACCAGACTTGAGCAGAGAAGAACCAAATGAGCTAGCCAGCTTGTGGAGTGGACCAGTAACCAGATCAAGACTGAGAGCACAAGAGGAGAGGCTCCAGGAGATAGCCAAAACCGTGGGCCTTGGTTCAAGACAAGGAGATCAAGATAAACCAGCTTGTTGGTTTAATTTAATTACTTTGTAAGGGTTTTGGTTATTGGGCTTTCATTTAATTTAAACCAAAGACAATTAGGATTAGAATTAGAATTAAACCACCTTGGTTTAGCATTAGGGTTTTCGATTTTCACTTTAAGAACATGGGGGCTGCAGCCTTGTTTTCTCAACTTTCAATCTAAGAATTATTCAGTCAACTTTGTTGTCTTGTCTCTAGCTTTCTCTGTTCAGCTCTAGAACATTGATCTCACTTAAAGGAAGGAATTCCTGTGAATCCCATCTTAGACAATACAAGGTGATCTTGTGTCTTTGAGTAGCAAACCATCCTTGGCGCCAACCCACAGGCTCAGGGAGACGTTCATAGTTCAAAGGAGAGCTAGTAGCCTCTTAGAACACCCTCTATCCATCCACCTTCAAGTGATCCAGAGTTTAAGCCATACCCAGGCTGCACCATTTATTCAACTTCCTAGTGATTCTCCATTACTTTATATATCAAAATCAAGCTTCTTACATCGCGATTCATCCTGGTTTGATTAGAATGACAAAGAAGCTGTCATATTCCCAAACAGGAAAAGTGGGATCACCTGATTTGAAAGTGGGATAGCTTCTTCATCCTAACTCCTATGAGATTTATTCAACTTCGTAGTGATTCTCCATTACATTATATATCAAAATCAAGCTTCTTACATCGTGATTCATCCTGGTTTGATTAGAATGACAAGGAAGCTGTTATATTCCCAAACAGGAAAAGTGGGATCACCTGATTTGAAAGTGGGATAGCTTCTTCATCCTAACTCCTATGAGATTTATTCAACTTCCTAGTGATTCTCCATTACTTTATGTATCAAAATCAAGCTTCTTACATCAAGATTCATCCTGGTTTGATTAGAATGACAAGGAAGCTGTCATATTCCCAAACAGGAAAACTGGGATCACCTGATTTTAAAGTGGGATAGCTTCTTCATCCTAACTCCTATGAGATTTATTCAACTTCCTAGTGATTCTCCATTACTTTATGTATCAAAATCAAGCTTCTTACATCGCGATTCATCCTGGTTTGATTAGAATGACAAGGAAGCTGTCATATTCCCAAACAGGAAAACTGGGATCACCTGATTTGAAAGTGGGATAGCTTCTTCATCCTAACTCCTATGAGATTTATTCAACTTCCTAGTGATTCTCCATTACTTTATGTATCAAAATCAAGCTTCTTACATCGCGATTCATCCTGGTTTGATTAGAATGACAAAGAAGCTGTCATATTCCCAAACAGGAAAACTGGGATCACCTGATTTGAAAGTGGGATAGCTTCTTCATCCTAACTCCTATGAGATTTATTCAACTTCCTAGTGATTCTCCATTACTTTATGTATCAAAATCAAGCTTCTTACATCGCGATTCATCCTGGTTTGATTAGAATGACAAGGAAGCTGTCATATTCCCAAACAGGAAAACTGGGATCACCTGATTTGAAAGTGGGATAGCTTCTTCATCCTAACTCCTATGAGATTTATTCAACTTCCTAGTGATTCTCCATTACTTTATATATCAAAATCAAGCTTCTTACATCGCGATTCATCCTGGTTTGATTAGAATGACAAGAAGCTGTCATATTCCCAAACAGGAAAACTGGGATCACCTGATTTGAAAGTGGGATAGCTTCTTCATCCTAACTCCTATGAGATTTATTCAACTTCCTAGTGATTCTCCATTACTTTATGTATCAAAATCAAGCTTCTTACATCGCGATTCATCCTGGTTTGATTAGAATGACAAAGAAGCTGTCATATTCCCAAACAGGAAAACTGGGATCACCTGATTTGAAAGTGGGATAGCTTCTTCATCCTAACTCCTATGAGATTTATTCAACTTCCTAGTGATTCTCCATTACTTTATGTATCAAAATCAAGCTTCTTACATCGCGATTCATCCTGGTTTGATTAGAATGACAAAGAAGCTGTCATATTCCCAAACAGGAAAACTGGGATCACCTGATTTGAAAGTGGGATAGCTTCTTCATCCTAACTCCTATGAGATTTATTCAACTTCCTAGTGATTCTCCATTACTTTATGTATCAAAATCAAGCTTCTTACATCGCGATTCATCCTGGTTTGATTAGAATGACAAAGAAGCTGTCATATTCCCAAACAGGAAAACTGGGATCACCTGATTTGAAAGTGGGATAGCTTCTTCATCCTAACTCCTATGAGATTTATTCAACTTCCTAGTGATTCTCCATTACTTTATGTATCAAAATCAAGCTTCTTACATCGCGATTCATCCTGGTTTGATTAGAATGACAAGAAGCTGTCATATTCCCAAACAGGAAAACTGGGATCACCTGATTTGAAAGTGGGATAGCTTCTTCATCCTAACTCCTATGAGATTTATTCAACTTCCTAGTGATTCTCCATTACTTTATGTATCAAAATCAAGCTTCTTACATCGCGATTCATCCTGGTTTGATTAGAATGACAAAGAAGCTGTCATATTCCCAAACAGGAAAACTGGGATCACCTGATTTGAAAGTGGGATAGCTTCTTCATCCTAACTCCTATGAGATTTATTCAACTTCCTAGTGATTCTCCATTACTTTATGTATCAAAATCAAGCTTCTTACATCGCGATTCATCCTGGTTTGATTAGAATGACAAAGAAGCTGTCATATTCCCAAACAGGAAAACTGGGATCACCTGATTTGAAAGTGGGATAGCTTCTTCATCCTAACTCCTATGAGATTTATTCAACTTCCTAGTGATTCTCCATTACTTTATGTATCAAAATCAAGCTTCTTACATCGCGATTCATCCTGGTTTGATTAGAATGACAAAGAAGCTGTCATATTCCCAAACAGGAAAACTGGGATCACCTGATTTGAAAGTGGGATAGCTTCTTCATCCTAACTCCTATGAGATTTATTCAACTTCCTAGTGATTCTCCATTACTTTATGTATCAAAATCAAGCTTCTTACATCGCGATTCATCCTGGTTTGATTAGAATGACAAAGAAGCTGTCATATTCCCAAACAGGAAAACTGGGATCACCTGATTTGAAAGTGGGATAGCTTCTTCATCCTAACTCCTATGAGATTTATTCAACTTCCTAGTGATTCTCCATTACTTTATGTATCAAAATCAAGCTTCTTACATCGCGATTCATCCTGGTTTGATTAGAATGACAAAGAAGCTGTCATATTCCCAAACAGGAAAACTGGGATCACCTGATTTGAAAGTGGGATAGCTTCTTCATCCTAACTCCTATGAGATTTATTCAACTTCCTAGTGATTCTCCATTACTTTATGTATCAAAATCAAGCTTCTTACATCGCGATTCATCCTGGTTTGATTAGAATGACAAGAAGCTGTCATATTCCCAAACAGGAAAACTGGGATCACCTGATTTGAAAGTGGGATAGCTTCTTCATCCTAACTCCTATGAGATTTATTCAACTTCCTAGTGATTCTCCATTACTTTATGTATCAAAATCAAGCTTCTTACATCGCGATTCATCCTGGTTTGATTAGAATGACAAGAAGCTGTCATATTCCCAAACAGGAAAACTGGGATCACCTGATTTGAAAGTGGGATAGCTTCTTCATCCTAACTCCTATGAGATTTATTCAACTTCCTAGTGATTCTCCATTACTTTATGTATCAAAATCAAGCTTCTTACATCGCGATTCATCCTGGTTTGATTAGAATGACAAGAAGCTGTCATATTCCCAAACAGGAAAACTGGGATCACCTGATTTGAAAGTGGGATAGCTTCTTCATCCTAACTCCTATGAGATTTATTCAACTTCCTAGTGATTCTCCATTACTTTATGTATCAAAATCAAGCTTCTTACATCGCGATTCATCCTGGTTTGATTAGAATGACAAAGAAGCTGTCATATTCCCAAACAGGAAAACTGGGATCACCTGATTTGAAAGTGGGATAGCTTCTTCATCCTAACTCCTATGAGATTTATTCAACTTCCTAGTGATTCTCCATTACTTTATGTATCAAAATCAAGCTTCTTACATCGCGATTCATCCTGGTTTGATTAGAATGACAAAGAAGCTGTCATATTCCCAAACAGGAAAACTGGGATCACCTGATTTGAAAGTGGGATAGCTTCTTCATCCTAACTCCTATGAGATTTATTCAACTTCCTAGTGATTCTCCATTACTTTATGTATCAAAATCAAGCTTCTTACATCGCGATTCATCCTGGTTTGATTAGAATGACAAAGAAGCTGTCATATTCCCAAACAGGAAAACTGGGATCACCTGATTTGAAAGTGGGATAGCTTCTTCATCCTAACTCCTATGAGATTTATTCAACTTCCTAGTGATTCTCCATTACTTTATGTATCAAAATCAAGCTTCTTACATCGCGATTCATCCTGGTTTGATTAGAATGACAAAGAAGCTGTCATATTCCCAAACAGGAAAACTGGGATCACCTGATTTGAAAGTGGGATAGCTTCTTCATCCTAACTCCTATGAGATTTATTCAACTTCCTAGTGATTCTCCATTACTTTATGTATCAAAATCAAGCTTCTTACATCGCGATTCATCCTGGTTTGATTAGAATGACAAAGAAGCTGTCATATTCCCAAACAGGAAAACTGGGATCACCTGATTTGAAAGTGGGATAGCTTCTTCATCCTAACTCCTATGAGATTTATTCAACTTCCTAGTGATTCTCCATTACTTTATGTATCAAAATCAAGCTTCTTACATCGCGATTCATCCTGGTTTGATTAGAATGACAAAGAAGCTGTCATATTCCCAAACAGGAAAACTGGGATCACCTGATTTGAAAGTGGGATAGCTTCTTCATCCTAACTCCTATGAGATTTATTCAACTTCCTAGTGATTCTCCATTACTTTATGTATCAAAATCAAGCTTCTTACATCGCGATTCATCCTGGTTTGATTAGAATGACAAGAAGCTGTCATATTCCCAAACAGGAAAACTGGGATCACCTGATTTGAAAGTGGGATAGCTTCTTCATCCTAACTCCTATGAGATTTATTCAACTTCCTAGTGATTCTCCATTACTTTATGTATCAAAATCAAGCTTCTTACATCGCGATTCATCCTGGTTTGATTAGAATGACAAAGAAGCTGTCATATTCCCAAACAGGAAAACTGGGATCACCTGATTTGAAAGTGGGATAGCTTCTTCATCCTAACTCCTATGAGATTTATTCAACTTCCTAGTGATTCTCCATTACTTTATGTATCAAAATCAAGCTTCTTACATCGCGATTCATCCTGGTTTGATTAGAATGACAAGAAGCTGTCATATTCCCAAACAGGAAAACTGGGATCACCTGATTTGAAAGTGGGATAGCTTCTTCATCCTAACTCCTATGAGATTTATTCAACTTCCTAGTGATTCTCCATTACTTTATGTATCAAAATCAAGCTTCTTACATCGCGATTCATCCTGGTTTGATTAGAATGACAAAGAAGCTGTCATATTCCCAAACAGGAAAACTGGGATCACCTGATTTGAAAGTGGGATAGCTTCTTCATCCTAACTCCTATGAGATTTATTCAACTTCCTAGTGATTCTCCATTACTTTATGTATCAAAATCAAGCTTCTTACATCGCGATTCATCCTGGTTTGATTAGAATGACAAAGAAGCTGTCATATTCCCAAACAGGAAAACTGGGATCACCTGATTTGAAAGTGGGATAGCTTCTTCATCCTAACTCCTATGAGATTTATTCAACTTCCTAGTGATTCTCCATTACTTTATGTATCAAAATCAAGCTTCTTACATCGCGATTCATCCTGGTTTGATTAGAATGACAAAGAAGCTGTCATATTCCCAAACAGGAAAACTGGGATCACCTGATTTGAAAGTGGGATAGCTTCTTCATCCTAACTCCTATGAGATTTATTCAACTTCCTAGTGATTCTCCATTACTTTATGTATCAAAATCAAGCTTCTTACATCGCGATTCATCCTGGTTTGATTAGAATGACAAAGAAGCTGTCATATTCCCAAACAGGAAAACTGGGATCACCTGATTTGAAAGTGGGATAGCTTCTTCATCCTAACTCCTATGAGATTTATTCAACTTCCTAGTGATTCTCCATTACTTTATGTATCAAAATCAAGCTTCTTACATCGCGATTCATCCTGGTTTGATTAGAATGACAAAGAAGCTGTCATATTCCCAAACAGGAAAACTGGGATCACCTGATTTGAAAGTGGGATAGCTTCTTCATCCTAACTCCTATGAGATTTATTCAACTTCCTAGTGATTCTCCATTACTTTATGTATCAAAATCAAGCTTCTTACATCGCGATTCATCCTGGTTTGATTAGAATGACAAAGAAGCTGTCATATTCCCAAACAGGAAAACTGGGATCACCTGATTTGAAAGTGGGATAGCTTCTTCATCCTAACTCCTATGAGATTTATTCAACTTCCTAGTGATTCTCCATTACTTTATGTATCAAAATCAAGCTTCTTACATCGCGATTCATCCTGGTTTGATTAGAATGACAAAGAAGCTGTCATATTCCCAAACAGGAAAACTGGGATCACCTGATTTGAAAGTGGGATAGCTTCTTCATCCTAACTCCTATGAGATTTATTCAACTTCCTAGTGATTCTCCATTACTTTATGTATCAAAATCAAGCTTCTTACATCGCGATTCATCCTGGTTTGATTAGAATGACAAAGAAGCTGTCATATTCCCAAACAGGAAAACTGGGATCACCTGATTTGAAAGTGGGATAGCTTCTTCATCCTAACTCCTATGAGATTTATTCAACTTCCTAGTGATTCTCCATTACTTTATGTATCAAAATCAAGCTTCTTACATCGCGATTCATCCTGGTTTGATTAGAATGACAAGGAAGCTGTCATATTCCCAAACAGGAAAACTGGGATCACCTGATTTGAAAGTGGGATAGCTTCTTCATCCTAACTCCTATGAGATTTATTCAACTTCCTAGTGATTCTCCATTACTTTATGTATCAAAATCAAGCTTCTTACATCGCGATTCATCCTGGTTTGATTAGAATGACAAGAAGCTGTCATATTCCCAAACAGGAAAACTGGGATCACCTGATTTGAAAGTGGGATAGCTTCTTCATCCTAACTCCTATGAGATTTATTCAACTTCCTAGTGATTCTCCATTACTTTATGTATCAAAATCAAGCTTCTTACATCGCGATTCATCCTGGTTTGATTAGAATGACAAAGAAGCTGTCATATTCCCAAACAGGAAAACTGGGATCACCTGATTTGAAAGTGGGATAGCTTCTTCATCCTAACTCCTATGAGATTTATTCAACTTCCTAGTGATTCTCCATTACTTTATGTATCAAAATCAAGCTTCTTACATCGCGATTCATCCTGGTTTGATTAGAATGACAAGGAAGCTGTCATATTCCCAAACAGGAAAACTGGGATCACCTGATTTGAAAGTGGGATAGCTTCTTCATCCTAACTCCTATGAGATTTATTCAACTTCCTAGTGATTCTCCATTACTTTATGTATCAAAATCAAGCTTCTTACATCGCGATTCATCCTGGTTTGATTAGAATGACAAAGAAGCTGTCATATTCCCAAACAGGAAAACTGGGATCACCTGATTTGAAAGTGGGATAGCTTCTTCATCCTAACTCCTATGAGATTTATTCAACTTCCTAGTGATTCTCCATTACTTTATGTATCAAAATCAAGCTTCTTACATCGCGATTCATCCTGGTTTGATTAGAATGACAAGAAGCTGTCATATTCCCAAACAGGAAAACTGGGATCACCTGATTTGAAAGTGGGATAGCTTCTTCATCCTAACTCCTATGAGATTTATTCAACTTCCTAGTGATTCTCCATTACTTTATGTATCAAAATCAAGCTTCTTACATCGCGATTCATCCTGGTTTGATTAGAATGACAAGAAGCTGTCATATTCCCAAACAGGAAAACTGGGATCACCTGATTTGAAAGTGGGATAGCTTCTTCATCCTAACTCCTATGAGATTTATTCAACTTCCTAGTGATTCTCCATTACTTTATGTATCAAAATCAAGCTTCTTACATCGCGATTCATCCTGGTTTGATTAGAATGACAAAGAAGCTGTCATATTCCCAAACAGGAAAACTGGGATCACCTGATTTGAAAGTGGGATAGCTTCTTCATCCTAACTCCTATGAGATTTATTCAACTTCCTAGTGATTCTCCATTACTTTATGTATCAAAATCAAGCTTCTTACATCGCGATTCATCCTGGTTTGATTAGAATGACAAGGAAGCTGTCATATTCCCAAACAGGAAAACTGGGATCACCTGATTTGAAAGTGGGATAGCTTCTTCATCCTAACTCCTATGAGATTTATTCAACTTCCTAGTGATTCTCCATTACTTTATGTATCAAAATCAAGCTTCTTACATCGCGATTCATCCTGGTTTGATTAGAATGACAAAGAAGCTGTCATATTCCCAAACAGGAAAACTGGGATCACCTGATTTGAAAGTGGGATAGCTTCTTCATCCTAACTCCTATGAGATTTATTCAACTTCCTAGTGATTCTCCATTACTTTATGTATCAAAATCAAGCTTCTTACATCGCGATTCATCCTGGTTTGATTAGAATGACAAGAAGCTGTCATATTCCCAAACAGGAAAACTGGGATCACCTGATTTGAAAGTGGGATAGCTTCTTCATCCTAACTCCTATGAGATTTATTCAACTTCCTAGTGATTCTCCATTACTTTATGTATCAAAATCAAGCTTCTTACATCGCGATTCATCCTGGTTTGATTAGAATGACAAGAAGCTGTCATATTCCCAAACAGGAAAACTGGGATCACCTGATTTGAAAGTGGGATAGCTTCTTCATCCTAACTCCTATGAGATTTATTCAACTTCCTAGTGATTCTCCATTACTTTATGTATCAAAATCAAGCTTCTTACATCGCGATTCATCCTGGTTTGATTAGAATGACAAAGAAGCTGTCATATTCCCAAACAGGAAAACTGGGATCACCTGATTTGAAAGTGGGATAGCTTCTTCATCCTAACTCCTATGAGATTTATTCAACTTCCTAGTGATTCTCCATTACTTTATGTATCAAAATCAAGCTTCTTACATCGCGATTCATCCTGGTTTGATTAGAATGACAAGAAGCTGTCATATTCCCAAACAGGAAAACTGGGATCACCTGATTTGAAAGTGGGATAGCTTCTTCATCCTAACTCCTATGAGATTTATTCAACTTCCTAGTGATTCTCCATTACTTTATGTATCAAAATCAAGCTTCTTACATCGCGATTCATCCTGGTTTGATTAGAATGACAAAGAAGCTGTCATATTCCCAAACAGGAAAACTGGGATCACCTGATTTGAAAGTGGGATAGCTTCTTCATCCTAACTCCTATGAGATTTATTCAACTTCCTAGTGATTCTCCATTACTTTATGTATCAAAATCAAGCTTCTTACATCGCGATTCATCCTGGTTTGATTAGAATGACAAAGAAGCTGTCATATTCCCAAACAGGAAAACTGGGATCACCTGATTTGAAAGTGGGATAGCTTCTTCATCCTAACTCCTATGAGATTTATTCAACTTCCTAGTGATTCTCCATTACTTTATGTATCAAAATCAAGCTTCTTACATCGCGATTCATCCTGGTTTGATTAGAATGACAAGGAAGCTGTCATATTCCCAAACAGGAAAACTGGGATCACCTGATTTGAAAGTGGGATAGCTTCTTCATCCTAACTCCTATGAGATTTATTCAACTTCCTAGTGATTCTCCATTACTTTATGTATCAAAATCAAGCTTCTTACATCGCGATTCATCCTGGTTTGATTAGAATGACAAAGAAGCTGTCATATTCCCAAACAGGAAAACTGGGATCACCTGATTTGAAAGTGGGATAGCTTCTTCATCCTAACTCCTATGAGATTTATTCAACTTCCTAGTGATTCTCCATTACTTTATGTATCAAAATCAAGCTTCTTACATCGCGATTCATCCTGGTTTGATTAGAATGACAAGAAGCTGTCATATTCCCAAACAGGAAAACTGGGATCACCTGATTTGAAAGTGGGATAGCTTCTTCATCCTAACTCCTATGAGATTTATTCAACTTCCTAGTGATTCTCCATTACTTTATGTATCAAAATCAAGCTTCTTACATCGCGATTCATCCTGGTTTGATTAGAATGACAAGAAGCTGTCATATTCCCAAACAGGAAAACTGGGATCACCTGATTTGAAAGTGGGATAGCTTCTTCATCCTAACTCCTATGAGATTTATTCAACTTCCTAGTGATTCTCCATTACTTTATGTATCAAAATCAAGCTTCTTACATCGCGATTCATCCTGGTTTGATTAGAATGACAAAAGCTGTCATATTCCCAAACAGGAAAACTGGGATCACCTGATTTGAAAGTGGGATAGCTTCTTCATCCTAACTCCTATGAGATTTATTCAACTTCCTAGTGATTCTCCATTACTTTATGTATCAAAATCAAGCTTCTTACATCGCGATTCATCCTGGTTTGATTAGAATGACAAAGAAGCTGTCATATTCCCAAACAGGAAAACTGGGATCACCTGATTTGAAAGTGGGATAGCTTCTTCATCCTAACTCCTATGAGATTTATTCAACTTCCTAGTGATTCTCCATTACTTTATGTATCAAAATCAAGCTTCTTACATCGCGATTCATCCTGGTTTGATTAGAATGACAAAGAAGCTGTCATATTCCCAAACAGGAAAACTGGGATCACCTGATTTGAAAGTGGGATAGCTTCTTCATCCTAACTCCTATGAGATTTATTCAACTTCCTAGTGATTCTCCATTACTTTATGTATCAAAATCAAGCTTCTTACATCGCGATTCATCCTGGTTTGATTAGAATGACAAGAAGCTGTCATATTCCCAAACAGGAAAACTGGGATCACCTGATTTGAAAGTGGGATAGCTTCTTCATCCTAACTCCTATGAGATTTATTCAACTTCCTAGTGATTCTCCATTACTTTATGTATCAAAATCAAGCTTCTTACATCGCGATTCATCCTGGTTTGATTAGAATGACAAAGAAGCTGTCATATTCCCAAACAGGAAAACTGGGATCACCTGATTTGAAAGTGGGATAGCTTCTTCATCCTAACTCCTATGAGATTTATTCAACTTCCTAGTGATTCTCCATTACTTTATGTATCAAAATCAAGCTTCTTACATCGCGATTCATCCTGGTTTGATTAGAATGACAAGAAGCTGTCATATTCCCAAACAGGAAAACTGGGATCACCTGATTTGAAAGTGGGATAGCTTCTTCATCCTAACTCCTATGAGATTTATTCAACTTCCTAGTGATTCTCCATTACTTTATGTATCAAAATCAAGCTTCTTACATCGCGATTCATCCTGGTTTGATTAGAATGACAAAAAGCTGTCATATTCCCAAACAGGAAAACTGGGATCACCTGATTTGAAAGTGGGATAGCTTCTTCATCCTAACTCCTATGAGATTTATTCAACTTCCTAGTGATTCTCCATTACTTTATGTATCAAAATCAAGCTTCTTACATCGCGATTCATCCTGGTTTGATTAGAATGACAAGAAGCTGTCATATTCCCAAACAGGAAAACTGGGATCACCTGATTTGAAAGTGGGATAGCTTCTTCATCCTAACTCCTATGAGATTTATTCAACTTCCTAGTGATTCTCCATTACTTTATGTATCAAAATCAAGCTTCTTACATCGCGATTCATCCTGGTTTGATTAGAATGACAAAGAAGCTGTCATATTCCCAAACAGGAAAACTGGGATCACCTGATTTGAAAGTGGGATAGCTTCTTCATCCTAACTCCTATGAGATTTATTCAACTTCCTAGTGATTCTCCATTACTTTATGTATCAAAATCAAGCTTCTTACATCGCGATTCATCCTGGTTTGATTAGAATGACAAAGAAGCTGTCATATTCCCAAACAGGAAAACTGGGATCACCTGATTTGAAAGTGGGATAGCTTCTTCATCCTAACTCCTATGAGATTTATTCAACTTCCTAGTGATTCTCCATTACTTTATGTATCAAAATCAAGCTTCTTACATCGCGATTCATCCTGGTTTGATTAGAATGACAAGAAGCTGTCATATTCCCAAACAGGAAAACTGGGATCACCTGATTTGAAAGTGGGATAGCTTCTTCATCCTAACTCCTATGAGATTTATTCAACTTCCTAGTGATTCTCCATTACTTTATGTATCAAAATCAAGCTTCTTACATCGCGATTCATCCTGGTTTGATTAGAATGACAAAGAAGCTGTCATATTCCCAAACAGGAAAACTGGGATCACCTGATTTGAAAGTGGGATAGCTTCTTCATCCTAACTCCTATGAGATTTATTCAACTTCCTAGTGATTCTCCATTACTTTATGTATCAAAATCAAGCTTCTTACATCGCGATTCATCCTGGTTTGATTAGAATGACAAGAAGCTGTCATATTCCCAAACAGGAAAACTGGGATCACCTGATTTGAAAGTGGGATAGCTTCTTCATCCTAACTCCTATGAGATTTATTCAACTTCCTAGTGATTCTCCATTACTTTATGTATCAAAATCAAGCTTCTTACATCGCGATTCATCCTGGTTTGATTAGAATGACAAAGAAGCTGTCATATTCCCAAACAGGAAAACTGGGATCACCTGATTTGAAAGTGGGATAGCTTCTTCATCCTAACTCCTATGAGATTTATTCAACTTCCTAGTGATTCTCCATTACTTTATGTATCAAAATCAAGCTTCTTACATCGCGATTCATCCTGGTTTGATTAGAATGACAAAGAAGCTGTCATATTCCCAAACAGGAAAACTGGGATCACCTGATTTGAAAGTGGGATAGCTTCTTCATCCTAACTCCTATGAGATTTATTCAACTTCCTAGTGATTCTCCATTACTTTATGTATCAAAATCAAGCTTCTTACATCGCGATTCATCCTGGTTTGATTAGAATGACAAAGAAGCTGTCATATTCCCAAACAGGAAAACTGGGATCACCTGATTTGAAAGTGGGATAGCTTCTTCATCCTAACTCCTATGAGATTTATTCAACTTCCTAGTGATTCTCCATTACTTTATGTATCAAAATCAAGCTTCTTACATCGCGATTCATCCTGGTTTGATTAGAATGACAAGAAGCTGTCATATTCCCAAACAGGAAAACTGGGATCACCTGATTTGAAAGTGGGATAGCTTCTTCATCCTAACTCCTATGAGATTTATTCAACTTCCTAGTGATTCTCCATTACTTTATGTATCAAAATCAAGCTTCTTACATCGCGATTCATCCTGGTTTGATTAGAATGACAAAGAAGCTGTCATATTCCCAAACAGGAAAACTGGGATCACCTGATTTGAAAGTGGGATAGCTTCTTCATCCTAACTCCTATGAGATTTATTCAACTTCCTAGTGATTCTCCATTACTTTATGTATCAAAATCAAGCTTCTTACATCGCGATTCATCCTGGTTTGATTAGAATGACAAAGAAGCTGTCATATTCCCAAACAGGAAAACTGGGATCACCTGATTTGAAAGTGGGATAGCTTCTTCATCCTAACTCCTATGAGATTTATTCAACTTCCTAGTGATTCTCCATTACTTTATGTATCAAAATCAAGCTTCTTACATCGCGATTCATCCTGGTTTGATTAGAATGACAAAGAAGCTGTCATATTCCCAAACAGGAAAACTGGGATCACCTGATTTGAAAGTGGGATAGCTTCTTCATCCTAACTCCTATGAGATTTATTCAACTTCCTAGTGATTCTCCATTACTTTATGTATCAAAATCAAGCTTCTTACATCGCGATTCATCCTGGTTTGATTAGAATGACAAGGAAGCTGTCATAT
This sequence comes from Brassica rapa, assembly GCF_000309985.2. Taxonomy (NCBI): domain Eukaryota; kingdom Viridiplantae; phylum Streptophyta; class Magnoliopsida; order Brassicales; family Brassicaceae; genus Brassica; species Brassica rapa. The sequence goes on from NW_022610929.1 coordinate 19,391, forward strand.
TCCCAAACAGGAAAACTGGGATCACCTGATTTGAAAGTGGGATAGCTTCTTCATCCTAACTCCTATGAGATTTATTCAACTTCCTAGTGATTCTCCATTACTTTATGTATCAAAATCAAGCTTCTTACATCGCGATTCATCCTGGTTTGATTAGAATGACAAGGAAGCTGTCATATTCCCAAACAGGAAAACTGGGATCACCTGATTTGAAAGTGGGATAGCTTCTTCATCCTAACTCCTATGAGATTTATTCAACTTCCTAGTGATTCTCCATTACTTTATGTATCAAAATCAAGCTTCTTACATCGCGATTCATCCTGGTTTGATTAGAATGACAAAGAAGCTGTCATATTCCCAAACAGGAAAACTGGGATCACCTGATTTGAAAGTGGGATAGCTTCTTCATCCTAACTCCTATGAGATTTATTCAACTTCCTAGTGATTCTCCATTACTTTATGTATCAAAATCAAGCTTCTTACATCGCGATTCATCCTGGTTTGATTAGAATGACAAGAAGCTGTCATATTCCCAAACAGGAAAACTGGGATCACCTGATTTGAAAGTGGGATAGCTTCTTCATCCTAACTCCTATGAGATTTATTCAACTTCCTAGTGATTCTCCATTACTTTATGTATCAAAATCAAGCTTCTTACATCGCGATTCATCCTGGTTTGATTAGAATGACAAAGAAGCTGTCATATTCCCAAACAGGAAAACTGGGATCACCTGATTTGAAAGTGGGATAGCTTCTTCATCCTAACTCCTATGAGATTTATTCAACTTCCTAGTGATTCTCCATTACTTTATGTATCCAAATCAAGCTTCTTACATCGCGATTCATCCTGGTTTGATTAGAATGACAAAGAAGCTGTCATATTCCCAAACAGAAAAACTGGGATCACCTGATTTGAAAGTGGGATAGCTTCTTCATCCTAACTCCTATGAGATTTATTCAACTTCCTAGTGATTCTCCATTACTTTATATATCAAAATCAAGCTTCTTATATCGCGATTCATCCTGGTTTGATTAGAATGACAAAAAGCTGTCATATTCCCAAACAGGAAAACTGGGATCACCTGATTTGAAAGTGGGATAGCTTCTTCATCCTAACTCCTATGAGATTTATTCAACTTCCTAGTGATTCTCCATTACTTTATGTATCAAAATCAAGCTTCTTACATCGCGATTCATCCTGGTTTGATTAGAATGACAAAGAAGCTGTCATATTCCCAAACAGGAAAACTGGGATCACCTGATTTGAAAGTGGGATAGCTTCTTCATCCTAACTCCTATGAGATTTATTCAACTTCCTAGTGATTCTCCATTACTTTATGTATCAAAATCAAGCTTCTTACATCGCGATTCATCCTGGTTTGATTAGAATGACAAAGAAGCTGTCATATTCCCAAACAGGAAAACTGGGATCACCTGATTTGAAAGTGGGATAGCTTCTTCATCCTAACTCCTATGAGATTTATTCAACTTCCTAGTGATTCTCCATTACTTTATGTATCAAAATCAAGCTTCTTACATCGCGATTCATCCTGGTTTGATTAGAATGACAAAGAAGCTGTCATATTCCCAAACAGGAAAACTGGGATCACCTGATTTGAAAGTGGGATAGCTTCTTCATCCTAACTCCTATGAGATTTATTCAACTTCCTAGTGATTCTCCATTACTTTATGTATCAAAATCAAGCTTCTTACATCGCGATTCATCCTGGTTTGATTAGAATGACAAGGAAGCTGTCATATTCCCAAACAGGAAAACTGGGATCACCTGATTTGAAAGTGGGATAGCTTCTTCATCCTAACTCCTATGAGATTTATTCAACTTCCTAGTGATTCTCCATTACTTTATGTATCAAAATCAAGCTTCTTACATCGCGATTCATCCTGGTTTGATTAGAATGACAAGAAGCTGTCATATTCCCAAACAGGAAAACTGGGATCACCTGATTTGAAAGTGGGATAGCTTCTTCATCCTAACTCCTATGAGATTTATTCAACTTCCTAGTGATTCTCCATTACTTTATGTATCAAAATCAAGCTTCTTACATCGCGATTCATCCTGGTTTGATTAGAATGACAAAGAAGCTGTCATATTCCCAAACAGGAAAACTGGGATCACCTGATTTGAAAGTGGGATAGCTTCTTCATCCTAACTCCTATGAGATTTATTCAACTTCCTAGTGATTCTCCATTACTTTATGTATCAAAATCAAGCTTCTTACATCGCGATTCATCCTGGTTTGATTAGAATGACAAGAAGCTGTCATATTCCCAAACATGAAAACTGGGATCACCTGATTTGAAAGTGGGATAGCTTCTTCATCCTAACTCCTATGAGATTTATTCAACTTCCTAGTGATTCTCCATTACTTTATGTATCAAAATCAAGCTTCTTACATCGCGATTCATCCTGGTTTGATTAGAATGACAAGGAAGCTGTCATATTCCCAAACAGGAAAACTGGGATCACCTGATTTGAAAGTGGGATAGCTTCTTCATCCTAACTCCTATGAGATTTATTCAACTTCCTAGTGATTCTCCATTACTTTATGTATCAAAATCAAGCTTCTTACATCGCGATTCATCCTGGTTTGATTAGAATGACAAAGAAGCTGTCATATTCCCAAACAGGAAAACTGGGATCACCTGATTTGAAAGTGGGATAGCTTCTTCATCCTAACTCCTATGAGATTTATTCAACTTCCTAGTGATTCTCCATTACTTTATGTATCAAAATCAAGCTTCTTACATCGCGATTCATCCTGGTTTGATTAGAATGACAAAGAAGCTGTCATATTCCCAAACAGGAAAACTGGGATCACCTGATTTGAAAGTGGGATAGCTTCTTCATCCTAACTCCTATGAGATTTATTCAACTTCCTAGTGATTCTCCATTACTTTATGTATCAAAATCAAGCTTCTTACATCGCGATTCATCCTGGTTTGATTAGAATGACAAAGAAGCTGTCATATTCCCAAACAGGAAAACTGGGATCACCTGATTTGAAAGTGGGATAGCTTCTTCATCCTAACTCCTATGAGATTTATTCAACTTCCTAGTGATTCTCCATTACTTTATGTATCAAAATCAAGCTTCTTACATCGCGATTCATCCTGGTTTGATTAGAATGACAAGGAAGCTGTCATATTCCCAAACAGGAAAACTGGGATCACCTGATTTGAAAGTGGGATAGCTTCTTCATCCTAACTCCTATGAGATTTATTCAACTTCCTAGTGATTCTCCATTACTTTATGTATCAAAATCAAGCTTCTTACATCGCGATTCATCCTGGTTTGATTAGAATGACAAGAAGCTGTCATATTCCCAAACAGGAAAACTGGGATCACCTGATTTGAAAGTGGGATAGCTTCTTCATCCTAACTCCTATGAGATTTATTCAACTTCCTAGTGATTCTCCATTACTTTATGTATCAAAATCAAGCTTCTTACATCGCGATTCATCCTGGTTTGATTAGAATGACAAAGAAGCTGTCATATTCCCAAACAGGAAAACTGGGATCACCTGATTTGAAAGTGGGATAGCTTCTTCATCCTAACTCCTATGAGATTTATTCAACTTCCTAGTGATTCTCCATTACTTTATGTATCAAAATCAAGCTTCTTACATCGCGATTCATCCTGGTTTGATTAGAATGACAAAGAAGCTGTCATATTCCCAAACAGGAAAACTGGGATCACCTGATTTGAAAGTGGGATAGCTTCTTCATCCTAACTCCTATGAGATTTATTCAACTTCCTAGTGATTCTCCATTACTTTATGTATCAAAATCAAGCTTCTTACATCGCGATTCATCCTGGTTGATTAGAATGACAAAGAAGCTGTCATATTCCCAAACAGGAAAACTGGGATCACCTGATTTGAAAGTGGGATAGCTTCTTCATCCTAACTCCTATGAGATTTATTCAACTTCCTAGTGATTCTCCATTACTTTATGTATCAAAATCAAGCTTCTTACATCGCGATTCATCCTGGTTTGATTAGAATGACAAGAAGCTGTCATATTCCCAAACAGGAAAACTGGGATCACCTGATTTGAAAGTGGGATAGCTTCTTCATCCTAACTCCTATGAGATTTATTCAACTTCCTAGTGATTCTCCATTACTTTATGTATCAAAATCAAGCTTCTTACATCGCGATTCATCCTGGTTTGATTAGAATGACAAAGAAGCTGTCATATTCCCAAACAGGAAAACTGGGATCACCTGATTTGAAAGTGGGATAGCTTCTTCATCCTAACTCCTATGAGATTTATTCAACTTCCTAGTGATTCTCCATTACTTTATGTATCAAAATCAAGCTTCTTACATCGCGATTCATCTGGTTTGATTAGAATGACAAGAAGCTGTCATATTCCCAAACAGGAAAAGTGGGATCACCTGATTTGAAAGTGGGATAGCTTCTTCATCCTAACTCCTATGAGATTTATTCAAATTCCTAGTGATTCACCATTACTTTATGTATCAAAATCAAGCTTCTTGTTAAGTTATGGAGATGATTAAGTGAGAAGCATGAAGGGATTAGAGAAGTGAGAGGAGATGAGACATGAAGGAGTTAGGATGGACTTGGGAGGAATGGACCGTACAAGGCCGTACATTCCGTACAAGGCCGTACATGATGGTAACTATAAGTTACCCGAGTAACTCATCCAGATGAAGCAAGCCGCGGGTAAAGTCTTGGGAACTTATCTGATCCATCAGACCGTTGAGGAAGGGGATAAGAGGCGCCTTGACAGACTGGCACAGCTGGAAAGGCAAAAGCTACTTTAGTCAAAGATCCCAAAGGCATCAAACGTGCGGGAGCCTTCATTGGATGGATTCAAACTCGGCCAGCCTTATCCATTTGACTTCACATGCTTAGAGTCTCTAATTAGGTTTACGAAAACCCTTGCTGCTTAGACTATAAATATGTAACCTCATCTCTTAATAAAGATTAGACAGTTCAGCTTATCTTTGCCTCCATGGCTTACTCTTAGACTTGTTCTCTAAACCTTACTCTCTACACTCATTTCTTCTCTAATCTCTCTTAAACACTCAGATTACTCTTCATTACTCTAAAAGTCATATGGTATCAGAGCCAGGTTCATGAGAATCTGAGTTCTTGTTGAGGTTTGTATCAAGACAAAGGATAGAAGCTAGGAGCTGGGCGTTGAAGATTCAAGCTTCAAGTCTTCTCCGGTAGTGTTTCTGGTCTTGTTGGTGTGATTACTACTCTCAGTCCAAGATTTAGCAAGCTGTTTACGTCTAGCTGCTTCAAGATGGATAGTGGGATGAAGATGAAGGTGGCGGTAGTGTTCAAGGGGAACAACTACCTAGTGTGGTCACGGATGGTGAAGACCGCAGTTGGGAGCAAAGGCTTGTGGGGACACATTACCTCTGGAACGGCCCCAAAGCCGGCTGCTCAAGAAGAAGACAAGGATGAGACAGAAAAGGATCCATTTGAGAGGTGGGAGCAGGAAGACATGATGGTGATGTCAGTTCTTCATGCTTCCTTAGAGCCGGCGATTCTGGACGCATACTGCTACTGTGAGACAGCAAAGGAGCTATGGGATACCTTAAAGAGGGTGTATGGAAACACATCCAACCTGAGTAGAGTCTTTGAGGTGAAGCAAGAGATCAACAACTTGACTCAAGAAGACATGGAGTTTACCAAGCACCTAGGAAGGTTCCGGTCACTCTGGTCCGAGCTAGAGATGTTGAGGCCAAGCACGGTTGATCCCAGTGAGCTAATCAAGAGGCGTGAGCAGGACAAGGTCTTTGGACTGCTCTTGACACTGAATCCGGCATACAGTGGGCTGATACAACACATGCTGAGAGATGATACTCTACCTGACTTGGGGAAGTGTGTTCTAGGATTCAGAAAGAGCAAGGGTCGATTGGGTTGTTTGGGAAGAAGGGGAGTGTCTTTAGCTAACCAAGCCGCACAAGCTGAGCAAGGAGAGACTCCACAAGCTAACAGAGCCACGAATGGGAACTTTGAGGATAGGAGGTTCAATGGGAGCTGTGATCATTGCAAGAAGCAAGGCCACAAGAAGAGCCAGTGTTGGATACTCCACCCACACCTCAAACCGGCAAAGTTCATGAAGGAAAGGGAAGCTAGAGCACACATGTCTGACGGGTCAAGTGATGTGGGAACTAGCAAGGCTCAAGAAGGTGGTACAAGTGATGGCAAGTCTCTGGTGGCGTACATGGGAGCTCCTAGCAACCGCAACAATGATCAGGACTTCATAAGGAAGGCTGACATTGATGCACTCATCAAGATGTTCAAGGATAACGGTAACATCTATGGTTATTCTTATGGTGCTTCCATGATTGCTAGGACTGTAGGAGACTTAGATTGCATCACTAGAACTGATAGTATAGCTAGGTCTCTAAGAAATGCAAATAACTACAATGCATATAAGCCATCTAGTATACTTGCGCACCTTGCTAGTAATCAATCAACTAGACCTCTTATTGTAGATTCAGGTGCTTCACATCACATGATTAGTGATACTAAGTTAATTAAGAACATTGTGCCTACTAAGGGTCATGTGATGATTGCAAATGGTGATAAGGTTCCAATTAAAGGAATAGGAACACTTAAACTGTTTAGTAAAGACTCAAAAGCTTTCTATATGCCTGACTTTACTTCAAACTTATTATCTGTCAAGAAATGTGCAACTGACTTGCAATGCAATGTCATATTTAGTCCTAATGATGTGAAGTTTCAGGATATTGAAAGCAGCAAAGTGATTGGAAAGGGAGTAACAAAAGGAGACTTATATTTGCTTGAAGATCTTGCTCCTGTTTCTGATATTAGCTGCTCTTTTACTACTGCTTCTGTTCCTAGTTTAAATAAGAATGCATTGTGGCATGCTAGACTAGGACACCCTCATAATAAGGCTTTAAAACTGATGTTGCCAGGTGTTTCTTTTGAAAACAATGATTGTGAAGCTTGCATTTTAGGCAAGCATTGTAGAACTGTATTTCCAAACTCTTCTACGGTTTATGAGAAGTGCTTTGATCTTATTCACTCTGATGTATGGACTGCTCCTTGTTTATCTAGAGAGAATCATAAGTATTATGTCTCATTCATTGATGAAAAATCTAAATACACCTGGTTAACCTTAATTCCAACTAAAGATAGGGTGCTTGATGCATTTAAAAATTTTCAATCCTATGTAACTAACCATTATCAAGCCAAGATTAAGATTTTCAGGTCAGATAATGGAGGAGAATACATTGGACAAGCTTTCAAGCAACACTTATCTCAGTATGGAATTCTTCATCAAACAAGCTGCCCCTACACTCCACAACAGAATGGTGTGGCTGAGAGGAAGAATAGGCACCTGATGGAAGTTGCAAGATCAATGATGTTCCAAGCTAATGTACCTAAGAAGTTTTGGAGTGATGCAGTAGCCACGGCCTGCTATCTAATCAACAGGACTCCCACACTGATCCTGAAAGGGCAGTCACCATTTGAGGTTCTCAACAAACATAAACCCTCATTAGAACATATAAGGATCTTTGGGTGTTTATGTTATGTTTTGATACCCGGGGAGTTGAGAAACAAGCTTGAAGCTAGGAGTACTAAGGCAATGTTTATTGGCTACTCTACAACTCAAAAGGGATACAAGTGTTATAATCCAGACACAAGAAGGGTGCTGGTATCAAGGGAGGTGAAGTTTGTTGAAGAGAGAGGATATTATGAGGAGCAAAACAAAGAAGACTTGAAGGATCTTACCTCAGAGAGAGCCACTACCTTGCGGATCATCTTAGAAAGTATTGGGGTCAAGGTGAGACAAGATCAGCAAGGACTTGGCAGTAACCCAGGATCTCAACCACCAAATGGTGGACGTTCAGCAGCTCCCACTTCTGATCATGGGGGGGAAAGGAGTGAACCAGAGACAACTCAAGAGAGTAGTGGTGCATCTGGTATGCATGATCAAGATGTGGAAGTAAGTGAACAGGAAGATGGAGCTGAACCAAGTCAGCTAGGAGAAGAAGAGGCAGTTGAAGTGTCTACTTCTGTACCACAAGAAAGTGGAGAAGAATCACAAGTGGAAGTAGAACCAGCATTGAGAAGAAGCACACGGATTAGGAGAGATGCTTCCAACTGGGTAAGCACGAGAGTGTACTACAATGCCCAGGCTGTGGAGCATCCTTCTCAAGCTGTGTGTTCCTTTGCTCAATACCCTGAAGAACATTGTGCTTTTATGGTAAACTTGGATGAGAACTACATACCAAGAAGCTATGAAGAGGCAATGATGGATAAAGAATGGAAGGAATCAGTTGGAGCTGAGGCAGGAGCTATGATCAAGAATGATACATGGTATGAGAGTGAGTTACCAAAAGGGAAGAAGGCTGTGACTAGTAGATGGATCTTCACAATCAAGTATAAGGCTGATGGAAAGGTGGAGAGGAAGAAGTCAAGATTGGTTGCAAGAGGCTTTACTCAAACTTATGGAGAAGATTACATTGAGACCTTTGCACCAGTAGCTAAACTACACACAATCCGGATTGTCTTAAGCTTAGCTGTGAACCTTGGATGGGGCTTATGGCAAATGGATGTGAAGAATGCATTTCTACAAGGAGAGCTGGAGGATGAAGTGTATATGCATCCACCTCCAGGCTTGGAACACTTAGTGAAGAGAGGGAATGTGTTGAGACTGAAGAAAGCTATCTATTGTTGACATGAAGCAATAAAGAGAGGAGAATGAAGTAAGAAGCAAGAGGGGAACAATTACATCCGGATCAAGCAATCACTCAACTTACCTTGCTAGACAAGTCTGTCCGTACAAGACAACCCTAACTTGGAGTGCAAGACATAAGAGTGACTGATGTAGAAGAGAAGAAGGCAAGAAGAATGTTTGGAATCGCCTAAGGGAAGTGGGGAACCGTTGAGAGTGCAGGTCACGGGTCTGGTTAAGGATTCAAAGTCTTCCCACCCGTTAGGACCTGTCACTATCCAGGACCACTTTGCCCATCTCTCCTCTGTCTTAACTTCTTTGTTTATTGTTTCCTTAATGTCGACATCTTGCTGTATGAATTCTATAAATGGGTTGTTCCCATAAACAAATCATTCAAGGGAAAAGAGTTCTCTCTATTATTCTCTTTGTCAATCTCTCTCTCTCTCTCACGGTTCAACCTAGTTCTTCTCTAATCTCTTCACAAATCTTCCTTAAACTCTCACATAAATCCTATAAAACTCTCATGGTATCAGAGCTGCTGTGCTCTTGAGACCTAAATCTCTTTTTCTTCCGCGAACTCTCTGTGTTTTATTTCTATTTTGGCAAAGTTCATCCTGTTCTTGAGGTGTTCTTCAATCTCATTTCCAGAATTTGCCAAAAGTAGCAAAGTTCATCCAAAACTTTCGTTTCTCTTTCTCTCTTGATGGATACCTCCGAGAACCCAAAGATGGTAATGATACCAGTTACTCTCAAGGGTCCTAACTACCTGACATGGGCAAGACTTGCCAAAACAGCTCTCGGAGGCAGAGGTCTTTGGGAGATTGTTGAAGAAGGCCGCCCCACCAAGAAGACTGTCCTAGGAGAGGATGGCAAAGAAGTGGTGGTTGCGGATGCTGGGGATAAGAAGAAAGGTCAGGAGGACCTCATGGTGTTGTCTATCATCCAGAATAGCCTCGCCCCTTCTCTCCAAGAGGCTTATGCATTCTGTGAAACTTCCAAGGAGCTGTGGGATACTCTCAAGAAGGTGTATGCCAACAAATCCAACATCAGCAAGGTGTATGAAGTAAAAGGAGCAATCAATTCTCTAAGTCAAGAGGACACAGACTTTGATGCTCATTTTGGGAAGTTCCGGTCTCTATGGGCTGAGCTAGAGATGCTCAGACCCGCAACAGTTGATCCGGATGTTCTACATGAAAGAAGGGAGCAAGATAAGGTCTTTGCCTTGCTGCTCACTCTCAACCCAGGGTATGATGACCTTATTAGGCACATACTGAGGAACAAGGAGCTTCCATCTCTAGATGAAGTGTGTGCTGAGATTCAGAAGGAGCACGGCTCAGTGGGTCTCTTTAAGAGAAAGGGAGAGCTAGTGATGGCCAATCAAGCTGAAGGAGCCGAGAGCAAACCTGCCGGAGTAGCCAACAAAGGGTACTACAAGCCGGAGGAAAAGAAAGTGTGGGTGTGTGATCATTGCAAGAGGAAGGGTCACGGCAAGGACAAGTGCTGGATACTTCACCCACACCTCAAACCGGCTAAGTTCAAGACTGATGGTCGGGCAAACTACTCAGGTGATGTAGGAGAAGCTTCCACGGCCTACCGCACTCATGAGGGCAAGGGAAACCAGGATGAGTCCATCAAGAAATCTGACATTGAGGCACTCATCAAAGCTCTCAAGGAGTCTGGTAAAACTCTTGGTTCCTCCCTTAGTGCATCATATCAATTGCCTAGGAGTTTATTCACGGCGTTTCAAGTTGCTCATGAATCTGATAGAGTTAAACCCTTAGTCATAGACTCAGGAGCCTCTCATCACATGATTAGTGATTTAAATTTGATTAAAAATATCACTCCTGCAGTAGGAAATGTTATGATAGCTGATGGTAACAAGGTTCCAATTAAAGGCATAGGGGAACTTAAATTATTTGAGAAAGAATCCAAAGCTTTCTACATGCCTAGTTTCACTTCTAATCTATTATCTGTGAAAAGGGTGACCAATGACTTGAATTGCAATGTTATATTTACGCCTGATGATGTCTACTTTCAGGATATTGACTCATGTAGGTTGCTTGGCAAAGGTGTGAGCAAGGGAAACCTGTACTTGCTAGAAGACACTAAGCTTGCATCCGATCTATCTGTTGCTTTCAATTCAAGTTTTAATTTCCCTAAAGATGTAATGTGGCATGCTAGATTAGGACATCCTCATTCTCGTGCCTTGAACATCATGTTGCCTAGTATTTCATTCCAGCAAGATTGTGAAGCTTGTATCTTAGGAAAACATTGCAAAACTGTATTTCCCAAGTCTAGTACAATCTATGAACACTGCTTGATTTAATCCACTCGGATGTATGGACAGCTCCATGTCTTTCTAGAGAACATCACAAGTATTTTGTGACCTTTATTGATGAGAAATCCAAGTACACATGGATCACTCTCTTACAATCAAAGGATAGGGTCTTAGATGCATTTATAAACTTTGAAACATATGTCTCTAACCATTATAATGCCAAAGTTAAGATTTTGAGATCAGATAATGGAGGAGAGTACACCAGCAATGCATTCAAAGCTCATCTAGCCAAACAAGGTGTGATTCATCAAACCAGCTGTCCATACACTCCCCAACAAAATGGTGTGGCCGAGAGAGGAAGAACAGGCATCTCATGGAGGTCACTAGGAGCATGATGTTCCATACTAGTGTCCCAAAGAGCTTTTGGGGTGATGCGGTCCTAACTGCATGCTACCTGATCAACCGCATTCCTACCAGAGTTCTACAAGACTGCTCTCCATTTGAGGTATTGAACAAAGCTAAACCATCTATTGATCATATGCGTGTGTTTGGGTGCCTTTGTTTTGTTTTGAAACCAGGAGAACTGAGGAACAAACTGGAGGCTAAGAGCACAAGAGCTATGTTCATTGGGTATTCACCAAACCAGAAGGGCTATAAGTGCTATGAACCAGAGACTAGGAGAGTCTTGGTATCTAGAGATGTGAAGTTTGTAGAAACCAGAGGGTACTACAACAACAAGGATTGGAATGAGCTGGAGAACTTGTCTCAATCCGCATCAGATAGAGCAGCCAATCTCAGACAAGTCATGAGGAGACTTGGGGTCAGCTTACCTATGGAAGAGCCGGGACAAGCAGGATCAGATAATGTGGGAGGATCAAGCCGGTCTGAAGAGCAAACCGAGACAACTACAGATGAAGTTGAGATCCAAGAAGCTGCTCCCCTTGATCCTGAGGGGGGAAATCAGGGTGAACCACCTGTATCTGAGGAAGTTCATGATCAAGAAGAGCACCATGACCAAGAGGAGGAAGTGGAGGATCAGAATCAGAACTTGGAAGGTGGAGAAGGCACTCAGAATGAAAATGATCAGCCAGTACTTAGGAGAAGTACTAGGATCAAGAAGCCGGCTTCAAACTGGAACAACACCAGAGTCTACTTCAATGCAGAGGCAGTAGCTCACCCACCCAGTGGCGTGTGCTCCCTAGCTCACTATCCAGAAGAACATCAAGCCTTTGTGGGCTCATTGGATCAGGAATGGATACCAAGAACATATGCAGAAGCTATGGAAGATGATGAATGGAGGGAATCAGTGAATGATGAAATGGGAGCCATGGAGAGGAACAAACACCTGGTATGAGACAGAGCTTCCAAAAGGAAAGAAAGCCGTGACCAGCAGACTCATACACACTATCAAGTATCTTGCAAATGGAAAGCCAGAAAGAAAAAAGACCAGATTGGTAGCAAGAGGATACACACAAGTTTATGGAGAAGACTATCTAGACACCTTTGCACCAGTGGCCAAGCTTCACACAATCCGGATTATCCTTTCATTGGCAGTAAATCAAGAGTGGGATCTTTGGCAAATGGATGTGAAGAATGCCTTCTTGCAAGGTGAACTAGAAGATGAGGTATATATGAGACCACCGCCGGGAATGGAAGAGATGGTGAAACCAGGGAATGTACTCAGACTCAGAAAAGCCATATATGGTTTGAAACAATCACCAAGAGCTTGGTATCACAAGCTGAGCACTACACTGAATGGGAGAGGCTTTGTGAAGTCTCAAGCGGATCACACACTCTTCACTCTCACCAGCAAGCAAGGGATTGTTGTGATTCTAGTCTATGTGGATGATATCATCATCACTGGTTGTGACAAGGAGGGGATCAGTTCAACCAAGACCTTTCTTAAAGCCGCATTTGATATCAAAGACCTAGGAGAACTGAAGTACTTCCTCGGCATTGAGATGTGCAGATCAAAGGAAGGATTGTTCATGTCCCAAAGAAAGTAATACCCTGGACATCTTAAAGGAGGCAGGAGATCTTGGAGGAAGACAAGCCAAGACACCACTTGAAGAAGGTTACAAGGTATTGCGAGAGGGGGAGTATGAAGATACTCCATTTGAAGATGTCAAACAATATAGACGGATGGTTGGGAAGCTGATCTATCTAACCATCACTCGGCCAGATGTGTGCTTTGCAGTTAATCAAGTAAGCCAACATATGCAAACTCCCAAGGTTCATCACTGGAACATGGTGGAGAGGATACTAAGATACTTGAGAGAGGCACCAGGTCAGGGTGGTGTATGGATGGCTTGCAACAAGAACACTGAGGTGATAGGATACTGTGATGCAGATGGGCTGGGGACAGAATAGACAGAAGATCAACCACCGCTATTGTACATTCATTGGAGGAGGAAATCTGGTCACTTGGAAGAGCAAGAAACAGAAGGTAGTGTCTTGCTCTAGTGCAGAAGCAGAGTACAGATCAATGAGGAAGCTAACCAGTGAGCTTATCTGGATAAAAGGGCTTCTAGGCGACTTGGGAAATTGAGATCAAAACTCCCATGACCATGCATTGTGACAACCAAGCCGCAATACACATTGCATCCAACTCAGTCTTCCATAGAGGACAAAACAATAGAAGTGGACTGCCACAAGGTAAGACAAGCAGTAGAGCAGCCAAGTGATTCTCCCATGTTATACAAGAAGTGAGGATCAGCTGGCTGACATCTTTCACCAAGGCGGCCAGTAGCAAAGTTTGTGAGTCCATTCTTCCAAGACTTGGACTCATAAACCTCCCATGTCAATAATCCCCTCACCATGGAGTATTCTACTCTTTTCCTTTGTTTTCTTGGTTTTTATCCCAAGTGGTTTTTCCAAGTAAAGGTTTTAATGAGGGAATGCTTCATGGTTTCCAAGCTTGACAATCACCACTGTCAAGCTTGAGGGGGAGTGTTGACATGAAAGCAATAAAGAGAGGAGAATGAAGTAAGAAGCAAGAGGGGAACAATTACATCCGGATCAAGCAATCACTCAACTTACCTTGCTAGACCAGTCTGTCCGTACAAAGACAACCCTAACTTGGAGTGCAAAGACATAAGAGTGACTGATGTAGAAGAGAAGAAGGCAAGAAGAATGTTGGAATCGCCTAAGGGAAGTGGGACACCGTTGAGAGTGCAGGTCACGGGTCTGGTTAAGGATTCAAAGTCTTCCCACCCGTTAGGACCTGTCACTATCCAGGACCCACTTTGCCCATCTCTCCTCTGTCTTAACTTCTTGTTTATTGTTTCCTTAATGTCGACATCTTGCTGTATGAATTCTATAAATGGGTTGTTCCCATAAACAAATCATTCAAGGGAAAAGAGTTCTCTATTATTCTCTTTGTCAATCTCTCTCTCTCTCTCACGGTTCAACCTAGGTTCTTCTCTAATCTCTTCACAAATCTTCCTTAAACTCTCACATAATCCTATAAAACTCTCATCTATGGACTGAAGCAATCACCAAGAGCTTGGTACAACAAGCTGAGTACTACTCTGAATGGCCGAGGCTTCAAGAAGTCTGACTAGACCACCCCCCTCTTCCACTCTCACTACTTCCTCAGGTATGATTGCACTCGTTGTGTATGTTGATGATATCATTATCCAGGAAGTGATAAGGAAGGTATCATAGCAACCAAGGAGTTCCTTAAGTCCATGTTTGAGATTAAAGACTTGGGAGAAATGAAATACTTTCTTGGAATTGAGATATGTAGATCCAAGGAAGGTTTGTTCATGTCCCAAAGGAAGTATACACTTGATCTTTTGAAAGTGGCAGGTGCTTATGGAGGCAAGACAGCAAGGATGCCTATGGAGGATGGCCTACAAAGTCCACGAGAGGGGGGAGATTGAAGACAGCAAACCTTATCAGGATCCTAAACTCTATAGAAAGCTAGTTGGTAAATTGATTTACCTTAACAATCGCGATTCATCCTGGTTTGATTAGAATGACAAAGAAGCTGTCATATTCCCAAACAGGAAAACTGGGATCACCTGATTTGAAAGTGGGATAGCTTCTTCATCCTAACTCCTATGAGATTTATTCAGCTTCCTGGTGATTCTCCACTACTTTATGTATCAAAATCAAGCTTCTTACATCGCGATTCATCCTGGTTTGATTAGAATGACAAAGAAGCTGTCATATTCCAAACAGGAAAACTGGGATCACCTGATTTGAAAGTGGGATAGCTTCTTCATCCTAACTCCTATGAGATTTATTCAGCTTCCTGGTGATTCTCCACTACTTTATGTTTCAAAATCAAGCTTCTTACATCGCGATTCATCCTGGTTTGATTAGAATGACAAAGAAGCTGTCATATTCCCAAACAGGAAAACTGGGATCACCTGATTTGAAAGTGGGATAGCTTCTTCATCCTAACTCCTATGAGATTTATTCAGCTCCTGGTGATTCTCCACTACTTTATGTATCAAAATCAAGCTTCTTACATCGCGATTCATCCTGGTTTGATTAGAATGACAAAGAAGCTGTCATATTCCCAAAGGAAAACTGGGATCACCTGATTTGAAAGTGGGATAGCTTCTTCATCCTAATCCTACTCCTATGAGATTTTCAGCTTCCTGGTGATTCTCCACTACTTTATGTATCAAAATCAAGCTTCTTACATCGCGATTCATCCTGGTTTGATTAGAATGACAAAGAAGCTGTCATATTCCCAAACAGGAAAACTGGGATCACCTGATTTGAAAGTGGGATAGCTTCTTCATCCTAACTCCTATGAGATTTATTCAGCTTCCTGGTGATTCTCCACTACTTTATGTATCAAAATCAAGCTTCTTACATCGCGATTCATCCTGGTTTGATTAGAATGACAAAGAAGCTGTCATATTCCCAAACAGGAAAACTGGGATCACCTGATTTGAAAGTGGGATAGCTTCTTCATCCTAACTCCTATGAGATTTATTCAGCTTCCTGGTGATTCTCCACTACTTTATGTATCAAAATCAAGCTTCTTACATCGCGATTCATCCTGGTTTGATTAGAATGACAAAGAAGCTGTCATATTCCCAAACAGGAAAACTGGGATCACCTGATTTGAAAGTGGGATAGCTTCTTCATCCTAACTCCTATGAGATTTATTCAGCTTCCTGGTGATTCTCCACTACTTTATGTATCAAAATCAAGCTTCTTACATCGCGATTCATCCTGGTTTGATTAGAATGACAAAGAAGCTGTCATATTCCCAAACAGGAAAACTGGGATTCCTGGTGATTCTCCACTACTTTATGTATCAAAATCAAGCTTCTTACATCGCGATTCATCCTGGTTTGATTAGAATGACAAAGAAGCTGTCATATTCCCAAACAGGAAAACTGGGATCACCTGATTTGAAAGTGGGATAGCTTCTTCATCCTAACTCCTATGAGATTTATTCAGCTTCCTGGTGATTCCCCACTATTTTATGTATCAAAATCAAGCTTCTTACATCGCGATTCATCCTGGTTTGATTAGAATGACAAAGAAGCTGTCATATTCCCAAGCAGGGAAAACTGGGATCACCTGATTTGAAAGTGGGATAGCTTCTTCATCCTAACTCTTATGAGATTTATTCGACTTCATGGTGATTCTCCACTACTTTATGTATCAAAATCAAGCTTCTTACATCGCGATTCATCCTGGTTTGATTAGAATGACAAAGAAGCTGTCATATTCCCAAACAGGGAAAACTGGGATCACCTGATTTGAAAGTGGGATAGCTTCTTCATCTTAACTCCTATGAGATTTATTCGACTTCCTGGTGATTCTCCACTACTTTATGTATCAAAATCAAGCTTCTTACATCGCGATTCATCCTGGTTTGATTAGAATGACAAAGAAGCTGTCATATTCCCAAACAGGAAAACTGGGATCACCTGATTTGAAAGTGGGATAGCTTCTTCATCCTAACTCCTATGAGATTTATTCGACTTCCTGGTGATTCTCCACTACTTTATGTATCAAAATCAAGCTTCTTACATCGCGATTCATCCTGGTTTGATTAGAATGACAAAGAAGCTGTCATATTCCCAAACAGGAAAACTGGGATCACCTGATTTGAAAGTGGGATAGCTTCTTCATCCTAACTCCTATGAGATTTATTCGACTTCCTGGTGATTCTCCACTACTTTATGTATCAAAATCAAGCTTCTTACATCGCGATTCATCCTGGTTTGATTAGAATGACAAAGAAGCTGTCATATTCCCAAACAGGAAAACTGGGATCACCTGATTTGAAAGTGGGATAGCTTCTTCATCCTAACTCCTATGAGATTTATTCAGCTTCCTGGTGATTCTCCACTACTTTATGTATCAAAATCAAGCTTCTTACATCGCGATTCATCCTGGTTTGATTAGAATGACAAAGAAGCTGTCATATTCCCAAACAGGAAAACTGGGATCACCTGATTTGAAAGTGGGATAGCTTCTTCATCCTAACTCCTATGAGATTTATTCAGCTTCCTGGTGATTCTCCACTACTTTATGTATCAAAATCAAGCTTCTTACATCGCGATTCATCCTGGTTTGATTAGAATGACAAAGAAGCTGTCATATTCCCAAACAGGAAAACTGGGATCACCTGATTTGAAAGTGGGATAGCTTCTTCATCCTAACTCCTATGAGATTTATTCAGCTTCCTGGTGATTCTCCACTACTTTATGTATCAAAATCAAGCTTCTTACATCGCGATTCATCCTGGTTTGATTAGAATGACAAAGAAGCTGTCATATTCCCAAACAGGAAAACTGGGATCACCTGATTTGAAAGTGGGATAGCTTCTTCATCCTAACTCCTATGAGATTTATTCACTTCCTGGTGATTCTCCACTACTTTATGTATCAAAATCAAGCTTCTTACATCGCGATTCATCCTGGTTTGATTAGAATGACAAAGAAGCTGTCATATTCCCAAACAGGAAAACTGGGATCACCTGATTTGAAAGTGGGATAGCTTCTTCATCCTAACTCCTATGAGATTTATTCAGCTTCCTGGTGATTCTCCACTACTTTATGTATCAAAATCAAGCTTCTTACATCGCGATTCATCCTGGTTTGATTAGAATGACAAAGAAGCTGTCATATTCCCAAACAGGAAAACTGGGATCACCTGATTTGAAAGTGGGATAGCTTCTTCATCCTAACTCCTATGAGATTTATTCAGCTTCCTGGTGATTCTCCACTACTTTATGTATCAAAATCAAGCTTCTTACATCGCGATTCATCTTGGTTTGATTAGAATGACAAAGAAGCTGTCATATTCCCAAACAGGAAAACTGGGATCACCTGATTTGAAAGTGGGATAGCTTCTTCATCCTAACTCCTATGAGATTTATTCGACTTCCTGCTGATTCTCCACTACTTTATGTATCCAAATCAAGCTTCTTACATCGCAATTCATCCTGGTTTGATTAGAATGACAAAGAAGCTGTCATATTCCCAAACAGGAAAACTGGGATCACCTGATTTGAAAGTGGGATAGCTTCTTCATCCTAACTCCTATGAGATTTATTCAGCTTCCTGGTGATTCTCCACTTTTATGTATCAAAATCAAGCTTCTTACATCGCGATTCATCCTGGTTTGATTAGAATGACAAAGAAGCTGTCATATTCCCAAACAGGAAAACTGGGATCACCTGATTTGAAAGTGGGATAGCTTCTTCATCCTAACTCCTATGAGATTTATTCACTTCCTGGTGATTCTCCACTACTTTATGTATCAAAATCAAGCTTCTTACATCGCGATTCATCCTGGTTTGATTAGAATGACAAAGAAGCTGTCATATTCCCAAACAGGAAAACTGGGATCACCTGATTTGAAAGTGGGATAGCTTCTTCATCCTAACTCCTATGAGATTTATTCAGCTTCCTGGTGATTCTCCACTACTTTATGTATCAAAATCAAGCTTCTTACATCGCGATTCATCCTGGTTTGATTAGAATGACAAAGAAGCTGTCATATTCCCAAACAGGAAAACTGGGATCACCTGATTTGAAAGTGGGATAGCTTCTTCATCCTAACTCCTATGAGATTTATTCACTTCCTGGTGATTCTCCACTACTTTATGTATCAAAATCAAGCTTCTTACATCGCGATTCATCCTGGTTTGATTAGAATGACAAAGAAGCTGTCATATTCCCAAACAGGAAAACTGGGATCACCTGATTTGAAAGTGGGATAGCTTCTTCATCCTAACTCCTATGAGATTTATTCAGCTTCCTGGTGATTCTCCACTACTTTATGTATCAAAATCAAGCTTCTTACATCGCGATTCATCCTGGTTTGATTAGAATGACAAAGAAGCTGTCATATTCCCAAACAGGAAAACTGGGATCACCTGATTTGAAAGTGGGATAGCTTCTTCATCCTAACTCCTATGAGATTTATTCAGCTTCCTGGTGATTCTCCACTACTTTATGTATCAAAATCAAGCTTCTTACATCGCGATTCATCCTGGTTTGATTAGAATGACAAAGAAGCTGTCATATTCCCAAACAGGAAAACTGGGATCACCTGATTTGAAAGTGGGATAGCTTCTTCATCCTAACTCCTATGAGATTTATTCAGCTTCCTGGTGATTCTCCACTACTTTATGTATCAAAATCAAGCTTCTTACATCGCGATTCATCCTGGTTTGATTAGAATGACAAAGAAGCTGTCATATTCCCAAACAGGAAAACTGGGATCACCTGATTTGAAAGTGGGATAGCTTCTTCATCCTAACTCCTATGAGATTTATTCGACTTCCTGGTGATTCTCCACTACTTTATGTATCAAAATCAAGCTTCTTACATCGCGATTCATCCTGGTTTGATTAGAATGACAAAGAAGCTGTCATATTCCCAAACAGGAAAACTGGGATCACCTGATTTGAAAGTGGGATAGCTTCTTCATCCTAACTCCTATGAGATTTATTCAGCTTCCTGGTGATTCTCCACTACTTTATGTATCAAAATCAAGCTTCTTACATCGCGATTCATCCTGGTTTGATTAGAATGACAAAGAAGCTGTCATATTCCCAAACAGGAAAACTGGGATCACCTGATTTGAAAGTGGGATAGCTTCTTCATCCTAACTCCTATGAGATTTATTCAGCTTCCTGGTGATTCTCCACTACTTTATGTATCAAAATCAAGCTTCTTACATCGCGATTCATCCTGGTTTGATTAGAATGACAAAGAAGCTGTCATATTCCCAAACAGGAAAACTGGGATCACCTGATTTGAAAGTGGGATAGCTTCTTCATCCTAACTCCTATGAGATTTATTCAGCTTCCTGGTGATTCTCCACTACTTTATGTATCAAAATCAAGCTTCTTACATCGCGATTCATCCTGGTTTGATTAGAATGACAAAGAAGCTGTCATATTCCCAAACAGGAAAACTGGGATCACCTGATTTGAAAGTGGGATAGCTTCTTCATCCTAACTCCTATGAGATTTATTCGCTTCCTGGTGATTCTCCACTACTTTATGTATCAAAATCAAGCTTCTTACATCGCGATTCATCCTGGTTTGATTAGAATGACAAAGAAGCTGTCATATTCCCAAACAGGAAAACTGGGATCACCTGATTTGAAAGTGGGATAGCTTCTTCATCCTAACTCCTATGAGATTTATTCGCTTCCTGGTGATTCTCCACTACTTTATGTATCAAAATCAAGCTTCTTACATCGCGATTCATCCTGGTTTGATTAGAATGACAAAGAAGCTGTCATATTCCCAAACAGGAAAACTGGGATCACCTGATTTGAAAGTGGGATAGCTTCTTCATCCTAACTCCTATGAGATTTATTCAGCTTCCTGGTGATTCTCCACTACTTTATGTATCAAAATCAAGCTTCTTACATCGCGATTCATCCTGGTTTGATTAGAATGACAAAGAAGCTGTCATATTCCCAAACAGGAAAACTGGGATCACCTGATTTGAAAGTGGGATAGCTTCTTCATCCTAACTCCTATGAGATTTATTCAGCTTCCTGGTGATTCTCCACTACTTTATGTATCAAAATCAAGCTTCTTACATCGCGATTCATCCTGGTTTGATTAGAATGACAAAGAAGCTGTCATATTCCCAAACAGGAAAACTGGGATCACCTGATTTGAAAGTGGGATAGCTTCTTCATCCTAACTCCTATGAGATTTATTCAGCTTCCTGGTGATTCTCCACTACTTTATGTATCAAAATCAAGCTTCTTACATCGCGATTCATCCTGGTTTGATTAGAATGACAAAGAAGCTGTCATATTCCCAAACAGGAAAACTGGGATCACCTGATTTGAAAGTGGGATAGCTTCTTCATCCTAACTCCTATGAGATTTATTCAGCTTCCTGGTGATTCTCCACTACTTTATGTATCAAAATCAAGCTTCTTACATCGCGATTCATCCTGGTTTGATTAGAATGACAAAGAAGCTGTCATATTCCCAAACAGGAAAACTGGGATCACCTGATTTGAAAGTGGGATAGCTTCTTCATCCTAACTCCTATGAGATTTATTCGACTTCCTGGTGATTCTCCACTACTTTATGTATCAAAATCAAGCTTCTTACATCGCGATTCATCCTGGTTTGATTAGAATGACAAAGAAGCTGTCATATTCCCAAACAGGAAAACTGGGATCACCTGATTTGAAAGTGGGATAGCTTCTTCATCCTAACTCCTATGAGATTTATTCGACTTCCTGGTGATTCTCCACTACTTTATGTATCAAAATCAAGCTTCTTACATCGCGATTCATCCTGGTTTGATTAGAATGACAAAGAAGCTGTCATATTCCCAAACAGGAAAACTGGGATCACCTGATTTGAAAGTGGGATAGCTTCTTCATCCTAACTCCTATGAGATTTATTCAGCTTCCTGGTGATTCTCCACTACTTTATGTATCAAAATCAAGCTTCTTACATCGCGATTCATCCTGGTTTGATTAGAATGACAAAGAAGCTGTCATATTCCCAAACAGGAAAACTGGGATCACCTGATTTGAAAGTGGGATAGCTTCTTCATCCTAACTCCTATGAGATTTATTCGACTTCCTGGTGATTCTCCACTACTTTATGTATCAAAATCAAGCTTCTTACATCGCGATTCATCCTGGTTTGATTAGAATGACAAAGAAGCTGTCATATTCCCAAACAGGAAAACTGGGATCACCTGATTTGAAAGTGGGATAGCTTCTTCATCCTAACTCCTATGAGATTTATTCCTTCCTGGTGATTCTCCACTACTTTATGTATCAAAATCAAGCTTCTTACATCGCGATTCATCCTGGTTTGATTAGAATGACAAAGAAGCTGTCATATTCCCAAACAGGAAAACTGGGATCACCTGATTTGAAAGTGGGATAGCTTCTTCATCCTAACTCCTATGAGATTTATTCGACTTCCTGGTGATTCTCCACTACTTTATGTATCAAAATCAAGCTTCTTACATCGCGATTCATCCTGGTTTGATTAGAATGACAAAGAAGCTGTCATATTCCCAAACAGGAAAACTGGGATCACCTGATTTGAAAGTGGGATAGCTTCTTCATCCTAACTCCTATGAGATTTATTCAGCTTCCTGGTGATTCTCCACTACTTTATGTATCAAAATCAAGCTTCTTACATCGCGATTCATCCTGGTTTGATTAGAATGACAAAGAAGCTGTCATATTCCCAAACAGGAAAACTGGGATCACCTGATTTGAAAGTGGGATAGCTTCTTCATCCTAACTCCTATGAGATTTATTCACTTCCTGGTGATTCTCCACTACTTTATGTATCAAAATCAAGCTTCTTACATCGCGATTCATCCTGGTTTGATTAGAATGACAAAGAAGCTGTCATATTCCCAAACAGGAAAACTGGGATCACCTGATTTGAAAGTGGGATAGCTTCTTCATCCTAACTCCTATGAGATTTATTCAGCTTCCTGGTGATTCTCCACTACTTTATGTATCAAAATCAAGCTTCTTACATCGCGATTCATCCTGGTTTGATTAGAATGACAAAGAAGCTGTCATATTCCCAAACAGGAAAACTGGGATCACCTGATTTGAAAGTGGGATAGCTTCTTCATCCTAACTCCTATGAGATTTATTCAGCTTCCTGGTGATTCTCCACTACTTTATGTATCAAAATCAAGCTTCTTACATCGCGATTCATCCTGGTTTGATTAGAATGACAAAGAAGCTGTCATATTCCCAAACAGGAAAACTGGGATCACCTGATTTGAAAGTGGGATAGCTTCTTCATCCTAACTCCTATGAGATTTATTCAGCTTCCTGGTGATTCTCCACTACTTTATGTATCAAAATCAAGCTTCTTACATCGCGATTCATCCTGGTTTGATTAGAATGACAAAGAAGCTGTCATATTCCCAAACAGGAAAACTGGGATCACCTGATTTGAAAGTGGGATAGCTTCTTCATCCTAACTCCTATGAGATTTATTCAGCTTCCTGGTGATTCTCCACTACTTTATGTATCAAAATCAAGCTTCTTACATCGCGATTCATCCTGGTTTGATTAGAATGACAAAGAAGCTGTCATATTCCCAAACAGGAAAACTGGGATCACCTGATTTGAAAGTGGGATAGCTTCTTCATCCTAACTCCTATGAGATTTATTCAGCTTCCTGGTGATTCTCCACTACTTTATGTATCAAAATCAAGCTTCTTACATCGCGATTCATCCTGGTTTGATTAGAATGACAAAGAAGCTGTCATATTCCCAAACAGGAAAACTGGGATCACCTGATTTGAAAGTGGGATAGCTTCTTCATCCTAACTCCTATGAGATTTATTCACTTCCTGGTGATTCTCCACTACTTTATGTATCAAAATCAAGCTTCTTACATCGCGATTCATCCTGGTTTGATTAGAATGACAAAGAAGCTGTCATATTCCCAAACAGGAAAACTGGGATCACCTGATTTGAAAGTGGGATAGCTTCTTCATCCTAACTCCTATGAGATTTATTCAGCTTCCTGGTGATTCTCCACTACTTTATGTATCAAAATCAAGCTTCTTACATCGCGATTCATCCTGGTTTGATTAGAATGACAAAGAAGCTGTCATATTCCCAAACAGGAAAACTGGGATCCCTTATTTGAAAGTGGGATAGCTTCTTCATCCTAACTCCTATGAGATTTATTCAGCTTCCTGGTGATTCTCCACTACTTTATGTATCAAAATAATGCTTCTTACATCGCGATTCATCCTGGTTTCATTAGAATGACAAAGAAGCTGTCATATTCCCAAACAGGAAAACTGGGATCACCTGATTTGAAAGTGGGATAGATTCTTCATCCTAACTCCTATGAGATTTATTCGGCTTCCTGGTGATTCTCCACTACTTTATGTATCAAAATCAAGCTTCTTACATCGCGATTCATCCTGGTTTGATTAGAATGACAAAGAAGCTGTCATATTCCCAAACAGGAAAACTGGGATCACCTGATTTGAAAGTGGGATAGCTTCTTCATCCTAACTCCTATGAGATTTATTCAGCTTCCTGGTGATTCTCCACTACTTTATGTATCAAAATCAAGCTTCTTACATCGCGATTCATCCTGGTTTGATTAGAATGACAAAGAAGCTGTCATATTCCCAAACAGGAAAACTGGGATCACCTGATTTGAAAGTGGGATAGCTTCTTCATCCTAACTCCTATGAGATTTATTCGACTTCCTGGTGATTCTCCACTACTTTATGTATCAAAATCAAGCTTCTTACATCGCGATTCATCCTGGTTTGATTAGAATGACAAAGAAGCTGTCATATTCCCAAACAGGAAAACTGGGATCACCTGATTTGAAAGTGGGATAGCTTCTTCATCCTAACTCCTATGAGATTTATTCAGCTTCCTGGTGATTCTCCACTACTTTATGTATCAAAATCAAGCTTCTTACATCGCGATTCATCCTGGTTTGATTAGAATGACAAAGAAGCTGTCATATTCCCAAACAGGAAAACTGGGATCACCTGATTTGAAAGTGGGATAGCTTCTTCATCCTAACTCCTATGAGATTTATTCAGCTTCCTGGTGATTCTCCACTACTTTATGTATCAAAATCAAGCTTCTTACATCGCGATTCATCCTGGTTTGATTAGAATGACAAAGAAGCTGTCATATTCCCAAACAGGAAAACTGGGATCACCTGATTTGAAAGTGGGATAGCTTCTTCATCCTAACTCCTATGAGATTTATTCAGCTTCCTGGTGATTCTCCACTACTTTATGTATCAAAATCAAGCTTCTTACATCGCGATTCATCCTGGTTTGATTAGAATGACAAAGAAGCTGTCATATTCCCAAACAGGAAAACTGGGATCACCTGATTTGAAAGTGGGATAGCTTCTTCATCCTAACTCCTATGAGATTTATTCAGCTTCCTGGTGATTCTCCTCTACTTTATGTTTCAAAATCAAGCTTCTTACATCGCGATTCATCCTGGTTTGATTAGAATGACAAAGAAGCTGTCATATTCCCAAACAGGAAAACTGGGATCACCTGATTTGAAAGTGGGATAGCTTCTTCATCCTAACTCCTATGAGATTTATTCAGCTTCCTGGTGATTCTCCACTACTTTATGTATCAAAATCAAGCTTCTTACATCGCGATTCATCCTGGTTTGATTAGAATGACAAAGAAGCTGTCATATTCCCAAACAGGAAAACTGGGATCACCTGATTTGAAAGTGGGATAGCTTCTTCATCCTAACTCCTATGAGATTTATTCAACTTCCTGGTGATTCTCCACTACTTTATGTATCAAAATCAAGCTTCTTACATCACGATTCATCCTGGTTTGATTAGAATGACAAAGAAGCTGTCATATTCCCAAACAGGAAAACTGGGATCACCTAATTTGAAAGTGGGATAGCTTCTTCATCCTAAATCCTATGAGATTTATTCAACTTCCTGATGATTCTCCACTACTTTATGTATCAAAATCAAGCTTCTTACATCGCGATTCATCCTGGTTTGATTAGAATGACAAAGAAGCTGTCATATTCCCAAACAGGAAAACTGGGATCACCTGATTTGAAAGTGGGATAGCTTCTTCATCCTAACTCCTATGAGATTTATTCGACTTCCTGGTGATTCTCCACTACTTTATGTATCAAAATCAATCTTCTTACTATACACTTTTGTGTATTAGAGCATGATTCAACCAATCAGGGATAATCAGATGAAAAGATTAAAGAGATTAAGAGATTTTAGTGAGAGAATAAGAGAGAGAGATCAAAACTCCATTAATTAATACATGATGAGGTTTACAGTATTAATAGAGAGAGCAACAAGGAATTCGAATGGATAAGCATGTGTAGTCAAAGGACAGGCTGGAACTCCTTTGATCACTTGGCTGTGCTTTCTCACATGCTGCACTAGTATAAAGGCAACTTCTCCTTTCCAGCATCATACAGGCTGTCAAAGTGATCCCTTATCCTTCTTATCCTCCCTTATCCTCTTTGGTCGAGTTTCCTCTCTTCTCTTCACTAAGTTACCTTCTCATCCCATCAGATAACTTCCCCAAGTAGTTACTGTGGTTAAAATAAAGTTACCACAGTAAAACTCTAAAGTTACTGTCTCAGCCTCCTTGGTCTTCATCTCAATACTCCCCCTCAAGCTTGACCATGTAGAACAAGTCAAGCTTGGAAACCATGAAGACCTCCCTCATTAAAAACCTCACAAGTAAAACCATTGGGATAAAACTTGATGAGGGAAAAAGAGTGGAGACTCCATGGTTAAGGGGCTCAGCTCCTAGGAGTCAATCAATGAGTCCAAGCCTTGACAGAATGGACTCCATTGTCTTCAATCTCGCTGCCTTAGTAAACACATCTGCAAGCTGATCTTCACTTCTTGTATAACATGGCAGAATCACTCCTAAGATGATCATCTGCCTCACCTTATGACAATCCACTCTATGTGCTTTGTTCTCTCATGAAAAACTGAGTTGGAGGCAATGTGGATA
The DNA here is from genome assembly GCF_000309985.2 of Brassica rapa. Taxonomy (NCBI): domain Eukaryota; kingdom Viridiplantae; phylum Streptophyta; class Magnoliopsida; order Brassicales; family Brassicaceae; genus Brassica; species Brassica rapa. The sequence goes on from NW_022610929.1 coordinate 46,356, forward strand.
GCTGCTTGATTGTCACAATGCATAGTCATAGGAGTACTCTGCTCAATCTCTAGATGCTTCAAGACCCCCTTGATCCACACCAACTCGTTTGTCAGCTTCAGCATGGCTCTATACTCAGCTTCAGCACTTGAACAAGAGATAACCTTCTGCTTCTTACTCTTCCAAGTAACCAAGTTTCCTCCAATGAATGTACAATACCCAGTAGTTGATCTCCTGTTGATGTGATCATGGACCAACTACCTAATGCAGATGATGAGGATCTAGATAAGCCGGCTGATGAAGATGTCCTAGCCTTGCCTAAAGGACCTATGACTCGATCAAGATCAAGAAAGCTCACGCAAGTTATTGGAGGATTGGTTAAGATGTCATGGAAGCAAGAGGAATGTCTTGGTAGAAGCTTGATCAACCAAGACACACTTATCACCATTCAAGCTACTTCACCATCAAGCTGATCATCAACTAAGCAGCAATCTTTGCGTGCTCTTTTTCCCTATCTTTGGTTTTGTCCCAATGGGTTTTCCAAAGATAGGTTTTTAAACGAGGCCATAGATTTGCTTCTCAAATCTCTAGTTGATGATCTCGATCCAACCTTATCCCGGATCAACCTTATGTTACATTATGTCTTTCATTTCATGTTTTTGTTTTCAAACTTGTCTTTTGTTTCTATTTCCAAGAGAAACGTGTGCCTTTACTCTCTTGATAGTTTTCGAGAAGCTTGGAGTCTGTTCCAACTTCTCTTATATAAGTGTACTTTGAAACCCTCATGAATAACAATTATCTTTTATCAAAACCCTTTCTTTGTTCTCTCTATTACTTGTTCGCGAGTTATTGAGTGTTCTTGTTGGTGTGTAATATCCAACAGCCCAAGAGTGTCTATCTCGGTGTGTCATATCCGATCTAGTCACTTAGGAGTATCAAGAAGCCTTTCCGCAGCCTCTTGTGTCACCAATCGATCCACAACCCTTGTAGAGCTTGAGTCTTTGATTCGTTCTAGCAAGGATCTATCCCATACTATCCAGAGAAGCAATCTAGGGACGTATTATGTGGTATCAGAGCATCTCTGGTTAGGGAAGTACTCGTTCTCTTTTGTTTCGATTTAACCTGTTCACCTTCTTGATCAAGTTTTAGATCGATCCGTTTTGTTTCAACTGATCTGTTCTTTGATTCGTAAAATCCATTGATAGATCTGTAATCCGTGGTTGTTTGATTGTGTGATCTAATCATTTTGTGTCGATTAAACTGTTAAGAGTTTTGAATTGATAGATCTAGGTTTCGCGCTTTTAGATCCGATCGTTATCTATTCATATTCTCGTATTGATCTCTTGTTTGAATCTGATTGATTGTGTGATCTGTTTTAAATCATCTATAACAACTAGATCCACTTGTGTAACGTCGAAATCTGATCAACGAACCTACCCTGATCTCGTTTCTATTGCGGTTTACTTATTGTCGATTTGAATTCTTGTTACTTGTTAATCAAGTTTTCCTTACCGCCAGTTTACTTCAGTTTAAAAATCTCTTGATCATCTACTGATTACGATCAGTTTATTGGATTATTTACTGGTTGAGTGTTGTTGTTGATTCTAGGTACCAATGGGGAAAGAATCAGAAGAAGAAGCCGAGCTAGTAAGGAAGAACAAGATGCTGAGAGAGCAAATGACCGAGCAAATGAATCAGACTATGATCTCTACAATGGCTGATATGCTCAAGGCTAGCATGAAGGAATTACGTGAGGAGATGAGAGACAAGAGTGGAGGCAAGCTACTGGCCAGGGACATAGCAATGAGTCTAGAAGAACCGGCCTACTCCAGTACGGCAAGAGCATGCGGGTTCACAAGAGACCGACAACTACTACTCGCGCCATAGAACTGAGCGCAGTAGTTGTCTTCTTCTGAACTAAGCAGAGGAAGATCGAGGCGTGAACATGATGGAAGGGGGTCACGCAAAGACAAGCTTTCTGGACTTAAGCTTAAGATTCCATCCTTCCATGGCAAGGTTGATCCAGATGCCTATTTGGAATGGGAAAAGAAGATCGAGCTTGTCTTCAATTGCCAACACTACTCCAATGCCCAACGGATCAAGATAGCAGCAACTGAATTCTATGATTATGCATTGAGTTGGTGGGATCAGCTTGTAACTACTAGACGGCTTAACCAAGAGAACCCGGTTGATTCATGGCACGAGATGAAGTCACTCATGCGCAAACGGTTTGTTCCAAGTCATTATCACCGCGATCTACATCAAAAGCTACGAAGACTTACCCAAGGAACACGAACTGTTTGAAGAGTACTATCAAGACATGGAGTTGCTGATGTTACGCGCTAGTATCTTGGAGGATAGAGAAGCTACTATGGCAAGGTTTCTTGGAGGGCTTAACCGTGAGATACAAGACAATGTGGAGATGCAACACTATGTGGGAGATAGAAGAGATGTTGCACAAAGCTATTCTAGTGGAGCAGCAGCTCAAGAGGAAGGGTAACTCACGCAGCTATGGATCTTCTAAGTTCCACCACTCTAAGGAGGAGAAAACATCCTATCTAAAGGATAGCAAGTCTCAGCAGAAAGAAGAGACTAAGCCAAGCAGCACCTACAGCAAAGACAAAGGCAAAGCTGAAGTTACTAGTTCAAGAACGAGAGATGTTAAGTGCTTCAAATGTCAAGGGCGTGGGCATTATGCTAATGAGTGCACCAACAAAAGGTTATGATTCTTCTTGAGAATGGAGAGTATGAATCAGAAGAAGAGAAGTTTGGGTCTGATCATGAGGAGTCTGAAGAAGAAAGTGAAGTAGAACCCGTGAAAGGAAGATTGTTGGTGACAAGAAGGCTCTTGAACGTGCAAGCCAAGAATGGAGAGCTTGAGCAGCGAGAGAATCTATTCTACACAGGTGTATGGTTCAGGAAAGGTGTGCAGCCTCATTATTGATGGAGGAAGTTGTGTCAATGTAGCTAGTGAGACAATGGTGAAGAAATTGGGTTTGAAAGTTCAGAAACACCCAAGACCCTACAGACTGCAGTGGCTCAATGAGGAGGGCGAGATGAGAGTTTCTAATTAAGTACTGGTTCCTATAGCCATTGGTAGATATGAAGATGAAGTCTTGTGTGATGTGTTGCCATGGAAGCTAGTCATATACTTCTGGGAAGACCCTGGCAGTATGATAGACGTGTGAATCATGATGGCTTCACCAACAAGCATTCATTCGAATTCAAGGAAAGAAGACTGTGCTGGTGCCTTTATCTCCTCAAGAGGTTCATGAAGATCAAGTCCAGCTTCAGAAAAAGAAAGAGAAAGAGATTGATCTCAAACCTGACCGTAACAAGCATCACAGCCTCTATGCCAAACAGGGAGATATCAAAAGAATTCTCTACTCTCAAAATTCTATTATCTTGCTTATGTTTAAAAGACTCTTCTAACAGTTACTGATCACACACCGGATCATCCGAGTGAACTAGTTTCTCTTTTACAGGAGTATGCAGATGTGTTTCCAGAAGATAGCCCCATTGGATTGCCTCCAGTGCGTGGGATTGAGCACCAAATAGACTTTGTATCTGGTTCTACACTGCCCAACCGACCAGCATACAGGACCAATCCAGTTGAAACCAAAGAACTGCAAAAACAAGTAGAGGAGCTGATGGAGAAGGGTCATATCCGAGAGAGTTTGAGTCCTTGTGCAGTTCCAGTGCTCCTTGTGCCAAAGAAAGATGGGAGCTGGCGCATGTGTGTTGATTGTAGAGCAATCAAAAACATAACAGTGAAGTATCGCCACCCTATTCCTAGATTAGATGATATGCTTGATGAATTGCATGGTTCTTGCATCTTTTCTAAGATAGATTTGAAAAGTGGATATCATCAAATTAGGATGAAAGAAGGAGATGAGTGGAAAACTGCATTTAAAACTAAACATGGTTTGTATGAATGTTAGTTATGCCATTTGATTAACCATGCGCCTAGTACATTCATGAGACTGATGAATCATATTCTTAGGTCTTTCATAGGCATCTTTGTTGTTGTGTACTTTGATGATATATTAGTTTACAGCAAATGCTTAGAAGATCATATAGAACATCTTAGGGCTGTTTTGAATGTTTTGAGAAAAGAAAAGCTTTATGCCAATCTAAAGAAGTGCACTTTTTGCACAGATAACTTGGTCTTTCTAGGTTTTGTTGTAAGTGCAGATGGTGTAAAGGTGGATCAGGAAAAGATCAAAGCAATACAAGAGTGGCCGAGTCCAACTACAGTGGGAGAAGTAAGGAGTTTTCATGGACTGGGGTTTCTATAGGCGCTTTGGAGGATTTCAGCACTCTAGCAGCTCCCCTAACTGACTATTGCTTACTTCAGTGAGAAACTCAGTGGAGCTCAACTATGCCACTTATGACAAAGAACTCTACGCATTGGTGAGAGCTCTACAGACTTGGCAGCATTATCTCTGGCCAAAGGAGGTTTGTCATTCATACCGACCATGAATCTCTCAAGTATCTCAAAGGACAAAGTAAGCTCAGCAAGAGACATGCTAGATGGGTAGAGTTCATTGAAACCTTCCTTATGTGATCAAATACAAACAGGTAAAGGAAATATAGTTGCTGATGCACTATCCAGAAGGTATGTTCTTAACTACTACCTTGATGCTAAGTGCTAGGCTTTGAGCAAATTAAAGAAATGTATGAATCTGATCCTGACTTTCAAGAAGCTTATAAATCATGTGCTAAGTATGCTTCTGGACATTATTTTAGGCATGATGGATTCTTATTCTATGACAATCGTTTATGTGTGCCTAATTGCTCTTTGAGAGATCTATTTGTCAGGGAATCCCATGGAGGAAGCTTGATGGGTCACTTTGGTATAGCAAAAACCCTTTAAGTTCTGCAGGATCACTTCTATTGGCCGCATATGAAAAGAGATGTGGAGAGAATCTGTGGAAGGTGCACAACTTTCAAGCTTGCAAAGTCTAAAGTTTCAACCCCACGGTTTGTATATCACTCCTTTGCCTATTCCCCACCCTCCTTGGAATGATATATCTATGGATTTTGTTATGGGTTTGCCTAGAACTAGGACTGGAAAGGATTCTATCTTTGTGGTTGTTGTAGATTCTCTAAAATGGCACATTTCATAGCTTCAAAAAAACTGCTGATGCATTACATGTAGCTAACTTGTTCTTTAAAGAAGTTGTACGTTTGCTGGAATGCCTAGGACTATAGTTTCAGATAGAGACACTAAATTCCTTTAGCTACTTTTGGAAAAACATTGTGGTCTAAACTAGAGAACTAAGCTATTGTTTTCTACTACTGTCATCCACAAAACTGATGGGCAAAACTGAAGAAGTAGTAATAGAGACATACACCCAGGAACTCTCCTGCGTCTTCATCAAAAGAACTTGAAATCAGGGCGATATATACTGCCTCATTGTGAATTTGCATACCATGCTATGCATTCTGTTCTAAGTTTTCTCCTTTTGAAATTGTTTATGGGTTCAATCCCATCTCACCTTTGGATCTAATACCTTTGCCTGAGTGTGAAAGAGTTAGTATGGATGGGAAAAGAAAGCTGAGATGGTTCAGCAGATTCATGAGCAAGCTAAGCGCAATCTTGAAGAGAAACTAAGCAATACGCCAAACAAGCTAACAAGGGAAGGCGTGAGATGATCTTTGATGTTGGAGATCAAGTATGGGTTCACTTGAGGAAGGAGAGGTTTCCAAAGGAGAGGAAGTCTAAGCTAATGCCGCGGATTGATGGTCCTTTTGAAGTCACCAAGAGGATCAATGACATGCCTACAAACTTGATCTGCAGGTAAGTACGATATAAGTGATAGCTTCAATGTTACTGACTTGATCCCTTTTGTTGCAGATGAGCCAGATTTGAGGACAAATCCTTTTCAAGAGGGAGGGATGATGTGATCATGGACCAACTACCTAATGCAGATGATGAGGATCTAGATAAGCCGGCTGATGAAGATGTCCTAGCCTTGCCTAAAGGACCTATGACTCGATCAAGATCAAGAAAGCTCACGCAAGTTATTGGAGGATTGGTTAAGATGTCATGGAAGCAAGAGGAATGTCTTGGTAGAAGCTTGATCAACCAAGACACACTTATCACCATTCAGCTACTTCACCATCAAGCTGATCATCAACTAAGCAAGCAATCTTTGCGTGCTCTTTTTCCCTATCTTTGGTTTTGTCCCAATGGGTTTTCCAAAGATAGGTTTTTAACGAGGCCATAGATTTGCTTCTCAAATCTCTTAGTTGATGATCTCGATCCAACCTTATCCCGGATCAACCTTATGTTACATTATGTCTTTCATTTCATGTTTTTGTTTTCAAACTTGTCTTTTGTTTCTATTTCCAAGAGAAACCGTGTGCCTTTACTCTCTTGATAGTTTTCGAGAAGCTTGGAGTCTGTTCCAACTTCTCTTATATAAGTGTACTTTGAAACCCTCAGAATAACAATTATCTTTTATCAAAACCCCTTTCTTTGTTCTCTCTATTACTTGTTCGCGAGTTATTGAGTGTTCTTGTTGGTGTGTAATATCCAACAGCCCAAGAGTGTCTATCTCGGTGTGTCATATCCGATCTAGTCACTTAGGAGTATCAAGAAGCCTTTCCGCAGCCTCTTGTGTCACCAATCGATCCACAACCTTGTAGAGCTTGAGTCTTTGATTCGTTCTAGCAAGGATCTATCCCATACTATCCAGAGAAGCAATCTAGGGACGTATTACCTGTCCACTCTATCTCCTGCCCAATCAGCATCACAATACCCAACCACTTCTGTACTGCCATTACAACCCATCCAAACTCCTTGTCCAGCCGTCCCACTCAGATACCTCAGTATCCTATCAACCATCTTCCAGTGATGGACCTTTGGTGCCTGCATATGCTGACTCACTTGGTTCACAGCAAAACATATATCTTCCTGGGTGTGATGGTCAAAGTAGATCAGCTTGCCAACCATCTTCCTGTATAGCTTAGGATCTTCAAACAGCTGCTTCTCTTCAACCTCCCCCTCACGCAGAACTTTATATCCCTCCTCAAGGGGTGTCTTAGCTATCTTTCCTCCAAGCACATCAGTCTCCTTCAACATATCCATAGTATACTTCCTTTGAGACATAAACAAACCCTCCTTTGATCTGCATATCTCAATGCCCAGAAAATACTTCATCTCTCCCAAATCCCTTGATGTCAAACACAGATTTGAGAAACTCCTTAGTAGCCTGAATCCCTGCCTTATCACTTCCTGTGATAATCAAATCATCCACATACACTAGAATCACAATGCTCCTGAAGGTCCTGTCAAGGTGAAGAGAGTGTGATCTAGTTCAGACTTCCTAAAGCCTCTCCCATTGAGTGTTGTACTCGCTTCCTGTACCAAGCTCTAGGTGACTGTTTCAACCCATATATTGCTTTCTTCAATCTCAAAACATTCCCTGGCTTTACTAGATGCTCAAGACCAGGAGGTGGATGCATGTATACTTCATCTTCAAGTTCACCTTGCAAGAAAGCATTCTTCACATCCATTTGCCACAAATCCCACTCCAAGTTTGTTGCAATAGATAACACAATTCGAATTGTGTGAAGCTTGTGATATGATCATGGACCAGCCAGCTGATGGAGATAGAGATGGCGAGTTTAGAGATGAACCAGCTAAAGAAGATGAGGTCTTATCCATTCCTAAAGGTCCCATGACTCGAGCCAGAGCTAGGAAACTCAAAGAAGCTATTGGAGGACTAATCAGGAAGTCCTTGGAGCAAGAAGAATGTCTTGGAGGAAGCTTGATACTTCAAGATACGCTTATCACCATTCAAGCCATCTTACCATCAAGTTGAGTATCATCTAGGCTAGCAAGCTATGTGTGCTCTTTTCCTATCATTGTTTTTTGTCCCATTGGGTTTTGCAATGATAGGTTTTTAACGAGGCCATAGTCTTGCTATCTTATCACCTAGTTGATACTCTCGGACCAAACCACATGAAGAACCTTATGCTATCTTTACTTCTAAGTATTTATGTCTTTCATTTTCGAAAACTCTATCTAAGTTGTGTCTTTACTTCTACATTAATTGGAGGAGCCTGTTCCTTTAATTTCGAAATGCTTGGAGCCTGTTCCAAGCCTTTCACTATATATATGTGTAACTCGGCAACCCTAGCATCTATCAAGTTTTCTTTCATTTAAACCTTTGTGTTTTCTTCTCCCTTGCTTTCACGAGTTAAGAGAGTGTCTGGTGAGGTAGTAGTATCCAGTCTGTTGGTGTGTAATATCCAACGCCCAAGGGCTTTAGAAAGGTGTGTCATATCCGATCTAAGCCTAGGAGTATCAAGGAGCCTTTCCGCAGCCTCTTGTGTCACCATTCGATCCACAACCTTGATAAACTTGAGTCTTTGATTCGTTTATGCAAGGATCTATCCAAACCATCCAGAGAAGGGTCCTAGGATCTCATTAAGTGGTATCAGAGCACTCTGGAAGGGGAGTTTCGATTTCTCTTTTGCGATTTCTTAAGATCTACTCTTTGTCGATTCATATTTTGTTGATCAATCGGTTCTTGTGTGTTTATTCTCATTTGATCTGCTTGTTTCATTATCAGGATTGCTAGATCTGATTGTTTCGTATCTCATATTGATAGATCTAAGAATTTCGATCAAGTTTTGAACAAAAACCTTTTCACATTCTTGTCGATTACGTTATCGTTTTACTTGATCCGAAAGTTTCTTGTGATTGTGTGACTCGATCTGTTGTTAAGATCATAGATCAGGATTTGATTACCTCATTTCATCATCCGTTGAATCTGATCTGTTAGTGTTTCAATTTCGAAAGATAGAATTCAAATCGTCGCGTGTTGATCAAGTATCTTCATTTGCCGCTTTGTTTGAAAAACCTTGTTTCCTTATTTGAATCTTGAGTTCTGAATTCTTTTGAACTACTTACTGGTTCAAGTTTTTCGTGTATCAGGAAGCAATGGGGTCTGAGGAAGATGATGAAACCTTTGTGCGAAGGAATAGGTTGCTGCAAGAAGCAATCACCAAACAAGTGATGGAAGCGATGGTGAAGTTACTGGAAGAGAAATATGATCAGAGACCGCATGATGGGCAAGGACAAGCATCTGGTTCAAGACATGAGCCAAGAAGAAACAGACAAGGTCAGCGTGAGCATGCTGGATCAGAAGAGACTGATAACTTCTATGAGAGAAGTAGCCATAGCTCCGGTTCAAGACGTAGCAGTAGAAGATCTCGACGTGATCATGAGGGCCGGAGGCATAGACGCAATGAGCTATCAGGATTAAAGCTTAAGATCCCTCCTTTCCATGGTAAAGCTGATCCAGATGCCTATCTTGAGTGGGAGAAGAAGATCGAACTCGTGTTCAACTGTCAGCATTACTCAGAGACTAAGAAGATTCAAGTAGCTGCTACCGAGTTCAATGACTATGCATTGAGCTGGTGGGATCAGTTGGTTACAAACAAGAGGCGCAATGGTGAATTTCCCATTGAAACATGGGCAGAGATGAAAGCTGTGATGCGCAAGAGGTTTGTACCAAGCCATTATCACCGTGATCTTCATCAAAAGCTGAGACTACTCACACAAGGATCAAAGTCTGTAGAGGAATACTTTCAAGAGATGGAGTTGCTTATGCTAAGAGCTTGTGTATCTGAGGACAGTGAAGCAACCATGGCACGATTTCTTGGTGGACTCAACCGTGAGATACAAGATAGAGTGGAGATGCAACACTACTTGGAAATAGAGGAGATGCTACACAAAGCTATCTTGGTGGAACAACAAGTTAAGAGAAGAAGTCATGCGCGTGGCAGCTATGGTTCCAATAGATACCAGACCTCTAAGGAAGATAAGCCGAGCTATCAAAAGGAGAGCAAGCCACAGCCAAAAGAAGAAGCCAAGTCTAGTAGCATCTACAACAAAGATAAGGGGAAAGTGGAAGCTACAAGCTCGCGTGCAAGAGATGTGAAGTGTTTTAAGTGCCAAGGACGTGGTCACTATGCTAATGAGTGTACCAATAAACGTGTGATGATCCTTCATGCTAATGGAGAGTATGAATCTGCTGATGAGGAGACAGAGGCCGAAGAAGATCACAGTTCAGAAGAGGAGTATGTTGCCAATCCGGTCGCTGGAAGGTTGCTAGTTGCTAGAAGAACCTTGAGTCTTCAAAGCAAGACCGAAGAAATGGAGCAAAGAGAGAATCTCTTCTATACTAGATGTCTAGTGCAAGGAAAGGTCTGTAGTCTTATTGTGGATGGAGGCAGTTGTGTCAACGTTGCGAGTGAGACTATGGTTAAAAAGTTGGGTTTAAGGGTCCAAAAGCATCCTAAACCATATAGACTCCAATGGCTCAATGAAGAGGGCGAGATGAGAGTATCTACTCAGGTTATGGTTCCCTTAGCCATTGGTAAATATGAAGATGAGATTCTTTGTGATGTGTTGCCTATGGAAGCTGGACACATTCTCCTTGGAAGGCCGTGGCAATCAGATAGACGTGTGATACATGATGGGTATGCCAACAAGCACACCTTTGAGTTTAAAGGGAGAAAGACAGTTCTTGTGCCTATGACTCCTAAGGAAGTTCAGATTGATCAGCTTCAGCTACAAAAGAAGAAAGAGATAGATCTTCCGCTGAATCAACAAAGCAACTAAACTTCTATGCCAAGTCTGGTGATGTTAAAAGATCTCTCTGCTCTAATCTTCCTATCCTTTTGTTTATCTATAAGGAATCCCTCTTGACTACTACTAACATTGCACCGGAGTATCCGAGTGAACTTGTCAATCTCTTACAGGAATATCAAGATGTTTTTCCAGAAGATAGTCCCAATGGACTACCACCAGTGCGAGGGATTGAGCACCAAATTGATTTTGTGCCCGGTTCTACACTTCCCAATAGGCCAGCATACAGAACCAATCCGGTGGAGACCAAAGAACTACAAGGCAAGTGGAGGAACTGATGGAGAAAGGGCATATCCGAGAGAGCATGAGTCCTTGTGCTGTGCCAGTGCTACTTGTGCCCAAGAAAGATGGAAGCTGGCGCATGTGTGTTGACTGCAGAGCCATCAACAATATCACTGTAAAGTATCGCCATCCTATTCCTAGATTAGATGATATGCTTGATGAATTGCATGGTTCTTGCATATTTTCTAAGATTGATTTGAAAAGTGGATACCATCAGATTAGGATGAAAGAAGGAGATGAATGGAAAACTGCATTCAAAACTAAACATGGTCTATATGAGTGGTTAGTCATGCCATTTGGATTAACCAATGCACCTAGTACATTCATGAGATTAATGAATCATGTTCTTAGATCATTCATTGGCATATTTGTTGTGGTATACTTTGATGACATCCTTGTATACAGTAAGAGCTTTAATGATCATATAGAACATCTTAGAGCTGTTCTTGATGTGCTTAGAAAGGAATCTCTTTTTGCTAACCTTAAGAAGTGTACTTTTGGAACGGATCACTTGGTCTTTTTAGGCTTTATTGTGGGTGCAGATGGGGTTAAAGTTGATCGGAGAAAGTGAGAGCAATTCAAGAATGGCCAATTCCAAAAACTATAAGTGAAGTAAGGAGCTTCCACGGCCTTGCTGGCTTCTACCGACGGTTTGTGAAAGACTTTAGCACCATAGCAGCCCCATTGACTGAGGTGATCAAGAAAGAAGTTGGATTCAAATGGGGAGAAGCACAAGAACTTGCCTTTCAATGCCTAAAAGAGAAGCTTACTAATGCCCCTCTTCTTATACTTCCTGATTTCAATAAAACGTTTGAAATTGAATGTGATGCCTCAGGAATTGGAATTGGTGCTGTTCTTATGCAGGAGAAGAGACCCATAGCTTATTTCAGTGAGAAGCTTGGAGGCGCCACTCTCAACTATGCAACTTATGATAAGGAATTGTATGCCTTGGTGAGAGCTTGCAGACTTGGCAGCATTACTTGTGGCCCAAGGAGTTTGTGATACACACGGATCATGAGTCTCTCAAGTACTTGAAAGGACAGAACAAGCTCAGCAAGAGACACGCAAGATGGGTAGAATTCATAGAAACCTTTCCTTATGTCATCAAGTACAAACAAGGTAAAGAAAACATAGTTGCTGATGCACTATCTCGAAGGTATGTTCTCTTGAACACTCTTGATGCTAAGCTATTAGGTTTCGAGCAGATTAAAGAAATGTATGAATCTGATCCAGATTTTAAAGAAGCTTATAACTCTTGTGAGAAATTTGCTGTTGGACATTATTTTAGACATGATGGATTCCTCTTTTATGATAATAGACTGTGTGTGCCTAATTGTTCTTTGAGAGACTTGTTTGTTAGGGAATCTCATGGAGGAAGTCTCATGGGTCACTTTGGTATTGCAAAGACTCTTAAAACTTTGCAGGATCATTTCTTTTGGCCTCGGATGAAAAGAGATGTGGAGAAACTATGTGAGAGATGTGCAACTTGCAAACAAGCCAAGTCTAAGGTTCAGTCTCACGGTTTGTATACTCCTCTCCCTATACCTTATCATCCTTGGAATGACATATCTATGGATTTCATTGTTGGATTGCCTAGAACTAGGACTGGAAGGATTCTATCTTTGTTGTTGTTGACAGGTTCTCAAAAATGGCACATTTCATAGCATGTCACAAAACTGATGATGCATTGCATGTAGCTAATCTGTTCTTTAAGGAGATTGTGCGTTTACATGGCATGCCTAGAACCATAGTTTCTGATAGAGATACTAAGTTTCTTAGTTATTTTGGAAAACTCTTTGGTCTAAGCTAGGCACTAAGTGTTGTTCTCCACTACTTGTCATCCGCAAACTGATGGACAGACTGAAGTAGTTAATAGAACTCTAGGAACACTCTTGCGTGCATTCATTAAAAAGAATCTGAAATCTTGGGAAGACTATCTGCCACATTGTGAATTTGCATATAATCATGCTGTGCATTCTGCTTCTAAGTTTTCACCCTTTGAAATTGTTTATGGGTTCAATCCCACCTCTCCTTTGGATTTAATTCCTTTACCTGAGTGTGAAAGGGTCAGTTTGGATGGCAAAAAGAAGGCAGAGATGGTGAAACAACTCCACGAGCAAGCTAGGCTCAACATTGAAGAGAAAACTAAGCAGTATGTCAAGCATGCCAACAAAGGAAGGCGTGAGATGGTCTTTAAGGAGGGTGATAAAGTTTGGGTTCATTTGAGAAAAGAGAGGTTTCCTAATGAGAGGAAGTCAAAGCTTATGCCAAGAATTGATGGACCTTTTGAGATCACAAAGAAGATCAGCAACAATGCCTACAAGATTGATCTCCAAGGTAAGTATGATGTAAGTAATAGCTTCAATGTTACTGACTTGATCCCTTTTATTGCAGATGAACCTGATTTGAGGTCAAATCCTTTTCAAGAGGGAGGGGATGATATGATCATGGACCAGCCAGCTGATGGAGATAGAGATGGCGAGTTTAGAGATGAACCAGCTAAAGAAGATGAGGTCTTACCATTCCTAAAGGTCCCATGACTCGAGCCAGAGCTAGGAAACTCAAAGAAGCTATTGGAGGACTAATCAGGAAGTCCTTGGAGCAAGAAGAATGTCTTGGAGGAAGCTTGATACTTCAAGATACGCTTATCACCATTCAAGCCATCTTACCATCAAGTTGAGTATCATCTAGGCTAGCAAGCTATGTGTGCTCTTTTCCTATCATTGTTTTTGTCCCATTGGGTTTTGCAATGATAGGTTTTAACGAGGCCATAGTCTTGCTATCTTATCACCTAGTTGATACTCTCGGACCAAACCACATGAAGAACCTTATGCTATCTTTACTTCTAAGTATTTATGTCTTTCATTTTCGAAAACTCTATCTAAGTTTGTGTCTTTACTTCTACATTAATTGGAGGAGCCTGTTCCTTTAATTTCGAAATGCTTGGAGCCTGTTCCAAGCCTTTCACTATATATATGTGTAACTCGGCAACCCTAGCATCTATCAAGTTTTCTTTCATTTAAACCTTTGTGTTTTCTTCTCCCTTGCTTTCACGAGTTAAGAGAGTGTCTGGTGAGTAGTATCCAGTCTGTTGGTGTGTAATATCCAACGCCCAAGGGCTTTAGAAAGGTGTGTCATATCCGATCTAAGCCTAGGAGTATCAAGGAGCCTTTCCGCAGCCTCTTGTGTCACCATTCGATCCACAACCTTGATAAACTTGAGTCTTTGATTCGTTTATGCAAGGATCTATCCAAACCATCCAGAGAAGGGTCCTAGGATCTCATTAGCTTGGCCACTGGTGCCAAAGTATCAATGTAATCTTCCCCTAAGTCTGTTGTAAATCCCTCTTGCAACACAGCCTAGTCTTGCGGCCTATCTATCCCCCTTTGACAATGGTACTGATGGTGAAGATCCATCTGCTTGAAA